>NC_035439.2:8729111-9032992 GCF_002127325.2 Helianthus annuus
TAAATAAACAGGTTGGTTGTGTTTTAGAAAACTTCGGACTTGATAAAAAACTCGACAAGCAAAATATTTTTGAAAAAGGAAACCGGAAAGCGTGACAAACAAAGAAAGACTTACATGATAGTTTTCACACTTTTACCCATTTCATCCATTACGTGAGCATATTTGAGCCTATTGCTATATATTTGTTTATTCATTTCGGATATAGGAGTGAGCCGGATGTTATGTGTAATTTAGAATTTGTCACTAGTATGCTTGTTAAGACCATGAACTTGTGGATTTGTGTAAAAGTGATAGAGGCACTTAGATTACCCCTTTGTGTAAACCTTGTTCTTTGTGTTGTGTTCCCCGTTCACCTTATATTACCCTTTAGGATTAACCCTGTCGAGCCTTCCCGTTTACCTTTGTTTACCCACATTATCGCCCACTTAGCCAAATTTAGCCTTTATATGTTTTAAACCCCTTTTTAGTGTTGAAACTCGGGCAAAATAATCGTTTAACTAGCATTTGTTTCAGTTTATTGTTTAATTAGTTTGTAAAAAAAAAACAGAAAATAAAACACCCTAAAATAGGGTAAAGTTGATAAAAATCGAGCAATTTTGAATGCTTAAATGTTAAAATTTCGTTGATAAGCTCGATTGCGCAATAGTCGCCTTTTTAAGGCATTTGTATGTATAGGTGTATATTTTGTTGCTAGTTAAACGCTACTACCGAGTTTTAACCATTTTCGCCACTTTATATGTCTACTTCCATACCCTTCGCCCAAGCCTAACGTTACAACCCGTAAAGACCTCTTGATTTACACTTATTCGCATGTTAGTTGGTGGAGACGAGATCTTATGACAAGCTTATGATATTGCATATTTCATTGACGTGGCATTGAGTGTTTGCACATACACATTTTATGTATGCTTCATAAATAAAACCGAGTGTGTGTGAATATTGTGAGTCGTGTGAAGATTAACATGTTGAGTCAATTAAATGTGAAGTCACGGCTTTTTGGTTGTCGCTATTATAATTGCATATGCTTGTTGGGTTTGAGTCTTTTGATGTTGTCTTTCGACAAACCGGCTAACCGTTTATAGTAGTTTTCAATAAAATAGTGTGTAAATTATCGTTCTTGTTTGTTTCTGTCTTTTATTACTTTTTAGTTCAGCTTGCTTGAGGACAAGCAAGGTTCAAATGTGGGGAGATTTGATATTCGCTAATTTACACATATTTTAGTCCCCCGTTTTACCCCTATTTTATGCGTTTTCGGCCGTAAAACCGTCATTCGGATACTTAATTATCTACATTTTTGTTTACAGGCCTAAAACAGCATACCAGACAAGATGATAGCGAAAACGAGGACTTTCCGGATAAAATGATGAAGCTGCGCAACTTCTGTTACAAAACTGACCTGGGCGTCTGGAACGGTCGTGCGACCTGATGCACGACCGTGCATATCCGACAAACTAAGAAAGGCCCGGCAGTGAACGATGGTGCAACTCCGCGTGCAAGGCATTGAAGGCCAACCCGGGAACGCACGGTCGTTCCAAATCTTGCACCCCGTGCGGATCCGACGATCTAACAAGATCTCGGAACTGAACGACCAAAGGACCAGGCGTCCAAGCAGACCTCGGAAAGGAACGGTCGTGCCAATTGAAGAACGGCCGTGCGTGTCCGAAGACCAGTCAACGATCTGTGACGTCACGCAGCATGGTGGACCACCACCAATAATTGCTTAAAGTGCACGGTCGTGCGATCGGAGAACGACCGTGCGACATCGAAAAAGCATAAAAACAGAACAGAACCATTCTATTAGTAACTCTGGAATTTTGGAGAGCTTTGCAGGCGATTTTGAGGCTCCGAAGGCTTCTGCTTTCACTCGGATTCAAGCCACATTGCCCGGTTTAGCTCGGTTACTATCCGGATTCTCATTCTTATGCTTGTTTATGGTTTGGTTTCTCAAATCTTTCCATAATTTTGTTATGTTTCAAGCATTTAGACTGATTATTATGTATTAATGTAAGCCTTTGGGCAAAAACACAACAATCCCTTGCTTGATTATAGCCATTAGCATGTTAATCTATGTTTGTAATGAAATTTGGAAGTGTTTTCTATGATTATCTTTGATGATTAGTTTGCAACCTTGTTATTAATATTGATTTCTTGATTATAAGTAATTGTGTTGGATGATTGGTGCTTGGTTAGGTAAGATAGTTGAAAAATGAAGCTTATTTAATCATGTATTAGTAAACTTTTAATTTGGTTAATTAGCTTAACTTGGTTAAAATGTGGGCACCATGATACTCTAACGGGTTAGTGGTTTAATAAAATGTAATTATTGTTAATCAAGAAAGCTTGCCCTCGCGGAAGAACTCTAACGGGTTAGATGGTGTTGTTATGAATTCTTGCCATGATTTGTTAGCTTAGTTAGTAGTTTCGGGCAAAATTGCTATCTTTGTGAATTTATGTGCAAGATTTGTAAAATGAACTCGGTTGTGATTTAATCTAGTTTATGCTTGTCTCGGTGGTTGCATTGTGTTTATCGGTGTTGCTTTCCTTGATTAAGTGAGGTTAGAAAACTCCTAACGGATGACTAACTTATTTTTAGGAGATTTTTGTAGACATTAATCAATCGCACGTTAAAGAACAATTTTAGGTGGTTAAAGTGTGTTTATCGTTTTAACTTTCCGAATGACTGTCATGTTAGGATTCCCGAAAGGGATACTAATTGTCTCGAAATGGAAAATTGACCGAATACTTCTAGTGCCAAAACTGACTTAGTTGACATGCTGTGGTTATGTATTAAGCAAGGCTATTTATATATAATCTACTATGTTTTATAAGTATTTATTTATGCTTACTTTAGATTAATTAAAACCAAAACAACGTATGTTTTTACCGGTAATTTAGCGGCAAAGGTCTAGCATTATTTCTCCGCCCATTTCCGTGGATCGATACTTGGTTCTTACCGATACTTTACTACATATATGACGGGGTACACTTGCCTCTTTCGTGTGTGTTTTGATGTAAAAGTAATAATCACTTTTATTAATTTAAAACCAATTCGTGTGTAATTTCATTGTAAAAATATGTACAGTCGCGCACGTACCAACCATCTACCAAGTTAGGCTTTGACAAATCGAAAGTCACGTGATTTAAGTGTAAACAGAAAGGCCACTTCAAGAGAGAGTGCCGAAATGCTTATGCTGATGATTCTGAAAATCCATTCAAAGAAGATTACTACAAGAAAGCGATCTATCATCAGAATATATCAGAACCGCCCAGGATGAAACAACTTGAGGATAACAAAGAAAAATCCAGAGCTCTCGCAGTGATTCACGACGATGAAGGTTTTGACTGGAGCGAGTTGTTACCTGAGGAAGATGCGGTTGGATATGCTTTTATGGCAAAGACTGTTGAGCCTGTTCCATTTAGAGATAACAGAAATGAAGAAGAAAAGTATGTCAACAGGAAGATGAAAGCCCAGATCAGGATGATCAGAATGTCCAGTGTATACAATGAAGCGAAACGGGCAAGAAGATGGGATGCAGACAGGGAATGTTATCTTGACCCCATGGGAAACATTGCTATTGATTCAAAGACCCTCGATATTGAAACCATAATTCAACAAATAGCTGAAGAAGAAGAGGGTTGGCAAAGAAAATGGTGCGATGGTGAAGAAGAAAAAGAGAAAGAAAAAGAAGAAAAGCCAAAGAAGATAGATGATGGGATCTTGATACGACACAGAAGTTGACAGCTGAAAATTTGGGAAAGATGGCTGACAAGGTGCTTGTGACAACCCTCATAATTCCATGTATCCGTACAATTTATTAATGATAATTAAAGTGCTTGATGACGGTGTTGAATTACGTAACTGTTCTATGATTACTGCATCATACTTACATGTGCTTGTTAATATACTAGTCTTGTGCAGAAAAGTTACTAAATGATCCTGTATGTTTTCCTAAGTGATAGGAATTAAAAGTGTTACAAAAATATATATAAAAGACACTTTACGGAATAATTAAACACTTTAACAGAACGGTATCTAACCGAACAACCGGACATTACCCGGGACACTAAATTTTATCAAATACATTGTTTAATTATTTCTTGGCTAGTCATGATCCCCAAACACCCACTAAAAATCAAGTAACTAATATATGTAAGGGTATATTTGGATTTTAACTAATAGTTACCAACTTTTAACAAAAACTTACAACCAACCCCCCCCCCCCCCAACCGAAATCAGTCCCAAGAGGACCCACATAATCCTCACCATACTTCACAATATCATTCCTAGATTTGATTTCAATTTTATAATAGATTGTTGCTTGTTGATTTGGCCAAAATATTAGAAGACATCATATAAGTATGGTTTTATAGATTCAACATCACCTCACAAGATCACACCTCTCTCTCACTAATTCTCTCTCCCTCTCTCGGCCCTCAATTCAACCGAGACCACCATCACCATAACAACATCATCTTCATCCATTTTGAGCTTCATCTAAGTGCTAGAAGGTGAAACTAAGGTGCTTGAAGTTGTGGATCATTAAGGAGCTTCATACATTGCTTTTTCACCATCATCTTCTTCATCTTTTTACTAGAGATTCTTCCCTAGCCTTGTGCTAGTTGTAAGTCTTGATCTACCTTAGTTTACTTACATTTCGAGTAGATTAAAAAGTGTAGTACGTTGTATTTTACTAGAACACTAAAAAGATGAACATAAAAGTTACATGAAGATCTACATGATGAAATGTTGTAGTGGGATGTTGTAGTGAACATGTTGTTGATTACTTGATGATCTACTTGCTAATGTTGATGTCAAATGTCGTTATTGATCTCTAAACATGTTAACGGAACCAATATAACTCGCATTTGAATATTAAAAAGCTGAAAACAGGGGCTGGTTGGTGTTTACAGCCAACTTTAGTTGGCTGTAACCAGACCGTAACTTAACGAAAAACTAATTTTCTGAAGTCTAGATTTATGTATTATGAAATACGGTTCTAATGGCACTGGAATCATAATTTTGGACTTCATTTACTATTTTTAAAGACCCATTTTGTAACAGCAGCTCAAGCTGCATTTTTACTGCTGAAAATAAGCGTTCTGTTTTCCGTCATAACTTGTATTCTGTGTAGAGTCAGATCATGAAATTTGTACTGTAAATGACCACCGATGTATTTGTAATTATCCCACTGGAATTTCGTAAATCGTACTTAGAAGGAATTTTAAATAAATTACTCCGTGGACTGCAATCAGAAATAGATGAATCTGATTACAGTCCGGAAAATAATTTTTTATAAAATATTGGTGATGAATTGGATCCCGAGATTTTTACACAATAATGTTTGGATCGTTTAAGGCTTTTTTGTAAAAAGTTGGGAATTTTTGGAACAAGTTAACTATTTTATTAAAATGCCCGAAAACAGCCCAGTTTTGGATATTTAGGTTGAAATGACAGAAGTAGTAATTTGCCTGTCTAAATGTCGAGTATATTATCTGAGGATGATCTAACATGTCATATGTCAATGAAAGTAATATGTGCAATATCGTATACCTGTTCTTGAGTAGCTATAGGTGGAATGTTGATATGAGCATGAACTATTGACGTGATGCTTGTTATGTGATAGACGCGTGTAGGAACTTTGTGCTTATTTGAAGTCACTAATAAACTAAGTGGTAATCCTACTAGCACGTGATTGACTGACTTTGACTGTTAGCTATATTTGAGAATCTAACCGAGCAAATCGAGGTGAGTTCACACACTTTCTAAGGCATGGGATTCCCGGTGGTTGGGAATGGGTTAAAGAATTTAAAACAGAATCTACATATCCTCCTTGGGTAGGATATGTACGGCCATCCTCCATTGGTAGGATGCCAATATTAATCCTGCGTATTCTCCTTGGGTAGAATACGTACGTTCGTCCTCCTTGGGTAGGACAACAACCTTAAAACTTACTAGACAAAACTCTATCATGAAGTCCCTCAGTTTATATCGACTTAATCGTCGAGGCCAATGGCGAGCGGGTCATTAGTTAATAGCGCTATTATGTTTAACAAACCTCACACCATGCCAGTCGGACGGGAGTGTACTAATGGACTATGGCAAACTATCAGTGATGATAGACACTGACGTAGGGCACAACTTATTTGCGTTAGTAGTCGATATGGTAAGGTCTAGTGGTTCACATGGGGAAGCCCCCACTGATCATGGATATGGTTTGGGTAATAAAGAATGAACTGGTTAATTTTACTTTCAACTACGGGGTAACCCCCTTGGCAATTACGCCAACGAAAGACAAACCACATTTTCAGAAACAACTTAAAACTAAACAACCAAACGTGAACTCACTCAACTTTGTTATTGACTCGTTGTTACATGCCTTACAGGTCGTTAAATGCTTGGAGCTTGCACGAGGATGGAGTCGTTGTGGGATACGGACTGTTATGTTCCGTACTTAATATTTAAACCCTTATGAACTTATTAAACTTAGGCTTTGGACTTTAAACTTATGAACTATGGACTTATATTTTTGGATTTACGTTTATGCTTCCGCTGTTTAATTTAAAACTTGGTTAACTAGCTTTTGGTCACCAATTGTATTGTGGTTAGTTTTATTTACTTAAATACGTTGTTCAATATGATTGGTGGCTCGATCCTGGTCATGTCACGCCTCCAAGCGGTGATACTCCGCATGGTTGAATTTGGGGGTGTGACAGTGCTAGCTGCTAAGGAACTTAAGGTAGACTCTAAGTCTGAATCTGAGTCTAAAACCCAGGTCAGTTCAAATGCGTCAACGACTAAGTCAGGTAAAAAGGTCAAAGGTGACATTGACTGCAAAAACTGCATCAAAGAGTGCAAAGTTTGTAGTACAATCACTTATCTCAAAGGTAAGAAAATTGATGATCTGACTGATAGAGTCAGAAGTGTGGAAGATCAGATCCTTAGCCGTGATAAAATGTTGAAAGCTTCGAACGACAGATTAAAAGAATTAACTGACAAAATTGAAAATGATAAAACTGACAAAGAAAAAGTTAGGAAAGAAAATGAGAAGTTAGTTCTTGAAAATCGACAGATTTCTGAAAAATTTGAGAAGCTGAAACGCACAGTTAAAGATGCTGATGACAGAAATGGTAAGACAAACAAGGAAAACATACATTTGTCGGGAGTGCTTCGGGTAAAAGAAGAATTAATCAACCAGCAACTGGATGAAATTGCTAAATTGAAACTTCAAGTTCAAGAAGCTCAAATTGAAAATGAACGCATCCAGTTGAAATTAAAAAGTTACAACTCCGCAAGCTTTGTTTTGCAACACATTGTTCCCAAACCCATCGGGAAAAACAAAGTTGGCGAAGATGTCTTTGCAGATGGAACCGGGGTGGGTTATCATCAAGTTCCACCACCAGTGCTAAACAATTATTCGAAAAAACAATCAGGGTTGGTTAATATTGAAGTTGATAATGAAGTGAAACTTCCAGACACAATTGATGTCACATTCACTTCGTCTTCCGATGAAGATAGTGTCCAAACTGAAGTAGTGAAAAGTGTGGTTGAAAATGTTTTAAAACCTGAAAGTGACATTACTGAGGAAGATGAATGTTTCTTGGACAAATACATTTATAAATCAAAGTCCAAAGCCAACTTAGATGAAGAACCCAATCTCATCATGTACAAGATGTTGGGATCGGATAAGTTGTTTACGGATTCTGTTTTTCCCCTGGAGAATGTGAACGTTGCAAAATTAACAAACGTGTTTAAATTTATTGAAATTGATTTGTCTGAGGTAAAAAGTTTAAATCAAACAAAAAGACAAATGAATTTTGAAAAAGACAAAGCTTACTACAAGAAGCCTGTTGTTCCACCACGTTTTTATAACAACAATCGAAACAGATGGTCGGGTGGTTATCAGGGTGGTAAGAATTATCAAAAGAAAAATATTCAAAACAAGAAGTTTGTTGAGAAGAAAGTGTTTGTGAACAGTTCAAGTTCACTGTCTGATGAAGAGTCGAAAATCTTTTCAAAATCAAATGAAGAATTCTTTGAGAAGAAGGCCTCACAGCCTCAGTCCGAAGGCACAAGTCGAGTAGTTGACACTCGAACATGCTTCAAATGCAATCAAGTTGGACATATTGCACGAAAGTGTACCAACTTGAAGCCTAAGACTGAAGTTGTGAAGATTCAAAAGAAGAAAGTTGATGGGAAAGGAAAAGCTCCATTGGTTGTTGAGAAAAATGTTTTGAAAAATGATAACATCAAAGTCAAAACTGAACCTGTTAAGAAAGTGGTAACTAAAAATGACAAATTTTACAAACGGGTTGCGTCAGCTCAACAAACATGGAAGCCGAAAGTTGTTGAAAAGAAAGAAAGTGTTCCAAAACCAAAGGTTTCTGAGACTGAAAAACAATCATCTTCTACCACATCGGTAAAGATGGATGTTCCTTTGGATTATTATGTGAAACTTGACAAAGAAATGCAAAAATCTGAGAAGAAAGATGTTCAAAAGAAAGACCAACCATCTGGTCAACCTCAAAAAGATGAGTTTTTCATATATAAAAAGGTTGAGGTTGGGTCTGAAGAAAGCTTAAAATGAATGATAAAAATTTTCCGCCACTTTACACTACAAAATCTCACATCAAAGTTGAGTTACCTGAGTCAAAACAGGCTTGGGTAGCTTCCAAATCTAACTAAGTGATTGTGGTTTGTGCAGGAGCTTCTGAGATCCGTTTCACGATGGATTATGGATAGTGGGGCTTCTCGGCACATGACAGGGAAGACAGCGTTGCTGTATGATGTTAGAAATTTCAATGGAGGTTATGTAGGTTTCGCAGGAAATCAAGGTGGTAGGATTATTGGTGAAGGAACGTTATCCAACGGGATTGTGACGTTTGAAAGAGTTAATTACATTGCTGAGCTGGAGAATAATCTGCTGAGTATCTCGTAGATTTGTGACAGGATGTATACCACTCACTTCACTGATAAAGAATGTTTGATCTTGAAACCAGGATTTGTTATCCCCGAAGAATGGATTATCATGAGGGCACCAAGAGTCAATGATCTGTACGTGTTGGACATGAGCGTAGCTACTACAACCACGGGTCAGGCTCATTGTTTTGTGTCTAGAGCAACTGAGAAGGAATCAAGATTGGGGCATAGAAAAATGGGTCACATTCACCTACGAAAAATGAATCACCTGGTGCATAACGATTTAGTTTTGGGTGTTCATGTGAAAGGTTTTCATCTGGAAGGGGAGTGCATTAGCTGCATCAAAGGCAAGCAGAAGAAAAAGTCACACCCTAAAAAGCAAGTCAATTCAGTATCAAGACCCCTGGAGAGACTTCACATGGATTTGTTTGGTCCTGTGAATGTCAAAAGTATTACAGGAGATCGTTACTGTCTTGTGGTTACTGACGATTATTCCATATTTTCGTGGGTATCATTCTTAAAGTCGAAAGATGAAACATATGACAGTCTGATGGCGTTATTCAAGAAAATTGAAAATTTGTACCTGTCACACCCCCAAAATCCACCTGCGGAGTATCACCGCCTGGGAGCGTGACTGACCAGGATCAAGCCACCAATCATATCGAACACAGCATTTAATAATAAAAGTAGATAATGTAATTCATCACGACATGATTGATGTTCAAAACCAAACTTTGTATAAGTAGCGGAAGCATGTAAGTAAACCCAACATAAATAATAATGTATGAAATGTCATAAGTGTTTAATTAAGCATTCAAGATCCATGCTCCACAACGACCTGCTCCTCCCTGTGCAAGCTCCATGTTCCTAACGACCTGCAAGGCATGCAGCAGAGAGTCAACAACTAGTTGAGCGAGTTCACAGAAAGTAAGTTCGTAACAGTAATACGTATGTTCATTTGGTGGGGGCTTCCCACATATGCATGTACTAATAGTGGGGGTTTCCCGTATTTATATATTTATTTCCAGTGGGGGATTCCCACGTTTAACCTTACTAATGGGGGCTTCCCATGTTTATACTTACTAGACTATTTACGACCATGTGTTCTTCTAAATCCGAGAACAGGAATACGTACAAGGACACGTAGGATTTACGTGAGTGCCCTTCCCCGAGGACAGTGGTACGTGTGGGGTTTACGTAGGATTTACGTAAGTGTCCTTCCGACCCGGAAGACAGTAGTAGGTAATAGTTTACGTAGGTTTTACGTAAGTGTCCTCCCGACCCGGGAGACAATGGTAGATACTAGTTTACGTAGGATTTACGTAAGTGTCCTGACTAACCTGAGGACGATGGTCTATAGTCTAGCAATAGTGTAAGTACGAGTAGTTATCCAATTCGATTCTTCCAACCCAATTCCCACCCGGGAATCCCATGCCTTGGCTGTGTGAACTCACCTTGGTTTGCTCCGTATGCTAACTATGTGCTCGTAAACAATCAATCAATCAATCAAGGCCTAGAGTATGCATGTGTCCACAGTCAGTACATGTTGTAAGGTTTCGCATGTAAAGTTCATCACAAAGTGTGTGTGTAACAGTTAACAGCAGGCATTACAACCAGTTAATCGTCTTCATACAATTCATGCTTGATAGGAAAAACATGTAGTTAACATACTTTACCAATTTAACATACTTAACAGGATTTACACACTAGCAATGTGATACGTCTACTGAGTTAACATCCTTACAGTCGTAACGGAGTTAGCATGCTTAACTTAATATACAATCTAACGTAGTTTATCAATAATACCCCTTTACGGTTTACCAAACCAATCAATTGGCATAAATTGTACATATCCAATAAATGTAACACAGTTACATCCTACCCAGTTAAACCCTTAACAGAAAATCACAACTCAGATAACACCATAACATGCAAAAGCTCGGACAAAAGGTGAGGGGGGGTTCCCTGTTTGAAAGTCGGACTAAAGGGTATGGGCTTCACAAACTCGGACATGGGCCATGCCCCTTTGAAACTCGGACCATTGTGAGGCCCCAAAAGTCGGACTAAGGGCTTGAAGCCCAAACCTCGGACAGCCTGATACTTTTATAAAACTCGGACATGTTTAAGAGGGAAGGTCGGACAACCACCAACCCTTAAAACTCGGACCTTCATGTTATGTATGTATATGAAACTTGGACATGATATGCTACAAAAATTCGGACACATAAGTGTTATGAAACTCGGATCCTTTTGTTTAAATGAAAGTCGGACCCCCTTGAGTTTATATGAAAAACTCGGACAAGTTAATACATCAAACATCGAACCATACAACATGTTAAAGCTCGGACACTAATACAATCATTAAAAGTCGGACCCTTGTTCATATCAAAACTCAGATGGAATATGATAACAAAACTCTGATCCTCATACACACATAAAGTTCGGACTAACACATTCACAAAGCTCAGACTACAAGCAATCACGATTGTATCAGTTACGTTCTCTATAATCTGTTACGTTCAGCGATCCAAAACCCTAGTTTCATACATTTCCACAGTACAATCGATCATCCTAACATGTCTTGTATTTTAATCATCAAGCAATAATTACTCAATATTCAACATCATTTCACAATCATCAGAATGAATCACAATTACAGAACTAGCATGTGAAAACTAGGGTTTACAAGAATCACAAGAATCAAGAATTGATACAATCAAACAATCAATTAGGGTTTACAAGTATTACAATGATCAATAAACAATTACCTTGTGTTGATTCTAGAGAAAATGTGGAATTCAAAAGTGATGAATGTCTTGCCAATGATGATGGTGGTGATGATTGCCAGAGAAAAGTACGTGCTTGGATTTTTGTGAAATGATTAGTGAAAAGAAGGATTAGGGTTAAGTATCATTAGGATTTCACTAATTGCTCTTTACACCCTGAATTACTATATCTTACAATTAGCACACCATCTCAAACACACAACCAAGTTTATGCACCACCAAGTTTATGCATTTGACAAGTCTATCACAATTAACACATAACCATGCCCAAACACACAATACACTTCATTGAATCAAAACGTATACAATTCCATAGCAACTAATTGTGCAAATAATTAACTACACAAACAACGAACGTGCAATAAATGCGAAATAGGAATCTTGGAAATTCGAGTTGTCACATTATCCCCAACTTAAAAGAAATTTCGTCCCGAAATTTAGCATGCGGTTACTGAGGAAGCTAGGTGAGTTGTATCGTTTACTGATTTCCCTGGGGTGTCACAGTACCAAAGGCGTATCAAAAGAATCAGAAGTGATAATAGTACTGAATTCAAGAACAGCAAGATGGAAGAATTTTGTGATGAAAGAGGTATATTGCATGAGTTTAGTGCTCCATACACTCCGCAGCAAAATGGAGTCGCAGAACGCAAAAACAGGACACTAATCGAAACGGCTAGAACAATGCTTGCTGATTCAAGGCTTCCTATAAATTTTTGGGCAGAAGCTGTTTCCGCCGCATGCTATACGCTCAACAGAGTTCTCACTGTCAAGAAGTTCAACAAAACATGCTTTGAGTTGATGAATAACCGGTTTCTAATCTGAAGTATCTTGAACCGTTCGGGTCACTATGTACTGTTCTAGAACCTTTTGGAAAGTTTGGTCCGAAGAGTGTTGAGGGAATATTCATTGGTTATGCAAGTCCTCTACGACGTGTCTTCGTTCCAAGTGAGAAGCGGATTATTGAAGCTCCAAATGTTGAATGTCAAGGAAATACAATGCCGCCGCAGAATCCTGGAGATTCATGGCATTATCATTACGATACTTTGTGGGATTCGTTTGACGTGATGGAAGAACCAGAAGAAGAAGAAGAAGATTCCTTTGATGAGTTGGATATTCTGAGGGAGTACGAGTCATCGCAGGAAAGGTTCCCAGCTGAGTATTCTACACGACCACGACAAACTTCAAATGACAATGAAGCCGGTCCTAGCAATGCTGGTGAACATGATGATGTTCAACAAAATGAAGTTGCTCATGATAATCAGACGGAACAGAATGATAATCAAGAATCTGAGACTATGCCGATATTTGATAGTGGTGATTCAGATTCTAAGGGGGAGCAAATTCAGGATTCAAGTCAAACAAACCCAGTTAGTGAACAAGGTGCAAATCAAAATGTTACTAATCTGGAAGGTGAAGTAGATGTTCCGAGTGAGGTAATTCCAAGAACTCTTTCATACATCCAGAAGAGCTGATCATTGGAGAATTGCAATCAGGCGTTCGCACGAGACGTCAAATTGACCAAGGCCTTATTTTTTTATTCTACAGTAGCACCTTTACAAAATGAATTTTCATTGAGTTGTTTTATTTTGCAGATCGAACCGCGAACTTACAAAGAGGCGCTTTCTGAAGATTCTTCGGTCAATGCGATGCAAGAAGAATTGAGTCAGTTTGAAAAGTTGGGAGTGTGGAAGTTAGTGGATTTGCCTGATGGTCACAGGAAAATCATCACAAAATGGGTATTTAAGTGTAAGAGAGACGACAGAGGAGTCATTGTGCGAAACAAAGCTCGACTCGTTGTTCAGGGCTTTAGTCAACAGGAGTGGATTGATTTTACTGAAGTGTACGCTCCTGTAGCACGACTAGAAGCAATCAGAATTTTCCTGGCATTTGCATCTTGGAAAAACTTCAAAGTATATAAGCTAGATGTGAAATCGGCGTTTCTTTATGGGAAGGTTAAAGAGGAGGTATATGTCGGACAGCCGCCGGGCTTTACCGATCCAATCCACAGAAACAAGGTCTACTTGCTGGACAAAGCGCTGTATGGTTTACACCAGGCCCCGAGAGCTTGGTACGAGACTTTGTCTCAACACCTACTAGCCAATAACTTCATTCGTGGAAAAGTGGATGCCACTCTCTTCACTAAAGAAGTCGACGGACATCTTCTGATAGTTCAAATATATGTGGACGACATAATATTTGGGTCAACGAATGAGAATCTGTGCAAAGATTTTGAACAAGTGATGAAGCAAAAATTCGAAATGTCATCAATGGGGGAGATGAAATTCTTTTTAGGACTTCAAGTTGAATAACTACCTGAGGGATTTTTCATTCACCAGACGAAGTACGTTCATGATATTCTAGAGAAATTTGGGATGTCAGGTTCTACTCCAGCGTCAACCCCATTAGCAACAAATCATGGGATTCACCCAGATCTCACCGGAGACATGGCAGATGAGACGTTATATCGTTCCATGATCGGTTCATTGATTTACTTAACTGCTTCAAGACCCGATATCATGTACCTAATGTGCCTCGCAGCAAGATTTCAATCTAACCCGAGAGCTTCGCACATGATTATTGTGAAGAGGATATTTCGCTACCTGAAGGGAACTCCTACATTGGGGTTGTGGTATCCTAGAAAAGGCGACTTTACACTCGAAGGGTATTCCGACTCAGATTTCGGATGCTGCAAAGTCAATGCAAAATCAACAACAGCAGGATGCCAGTTCTTTGGACCTCGTTTGGTCACCTGGCAGTGTAAGAAGCAAACGTCTGTGGCGCTATCCACATGTGAAGCGGAGTACGTATCTACTAGCAGTTGCTGCTCTTAGATCTTGTGGATACAGCAACAGATGCGCGACTACGGTTTGCAGTTTCTTATCACACCTCTCTTTGTTGATAATGAGGCCGCTATAAATATAACGAAAAATCCAGTACATCACGCTAAAACTAAACATATAGAAATTTGACATCACTTCATCCGAGATTGCTTCGAGAAGAAGTTGATACGAATTGAGAAAATCCACACTGATGAACAGAAAGCTGATTTACATACCAAAGCTTTTGATAAAACACGTTTTAAATATCTTTTAAAACTGAATGGTATGATGCTTTTATCGGTGTCGGATGGGATTATTGGCGTTGATGAAGGTACTGTTGTAGATGAAGATGAGAAACAATCTGCAATGGTTTGTCGATTTTTTACTTGTTTTGGTATTTAGGGGGAGTAAATTTTCAGAAAATACAAAAACAGTAAAAAAATTCAAAAATCCAAAACATGAGAAAATTTCTAAATCCAAAAACAATAGAAAATTGAAAAAGAGCTTGTGTAAAAACGGAAAATGATAGTACATTGGTTAGATAGTTATAGTGTGTCGATAGGTTTTTACACATTTAGTAGGTTTGTTCGGGATATAAACATAAAAATTCAAACTTGCTTATTTTGTGGGGAACACTACTTGGATATATAGGTAACCCCTGAAATCTTGTTTGAAAGGTCCCTCTTTCTGAAATACTAGGTCTTTATACTCAGTGATATCTGGGGTATTATTCCGGGACTTCTGCTGAATGGAAGTTCTGACCTAGTCCTCGAATAATACTTTTCACATTGCTTGAAACATAGCACCACCCTCAGCATAAAAAAACGATGAAACATTGCAAAATGATAATCGTGTGCTGTTGAAACAAAAGATCCTCTAAAGGGGACACACCTAAAGTCGAACCGTCATCTCTCTGCTGAACGGAAGTTCTGACCTGAGCTCTCACAGTTTCGCATCTAACCCCTTACAGATATCATCTGTGGTATACTCACCTGTAAGACTGAATATTGGGATCTGGATACAGGAGTATATTCAAGAGGTGGGACACATGAATGAGTTTAAGTTCTTAAAACACCTAATTCGTATCCTGAACAGATTGAAAATTGTGTGAGAATTTAAAGTGGATCAGCATATTGACAATCTACGTGAATTGTTTAATTATGAGTATGAAATTAAAGCTTAACGGTACTAGTGACTTGTCTGATAGCTGATATGATTCCCTAACACGCTCACCAAAAATATGTTTGTAAATAGTTTACTTTCATTACATTCTGCATTTAAGTTTCTGTATTTCATTTCTAGTTTAGAAACTTTATTAAAAATCCAAAAAGATTTTATTTCTGCTTTATTTTCTGACAAACGAAAGTGGAAAGTTGATCGTTAGATTCTCAAAGTTGAAGCAGATGCAAGAAGTTTCTGGACTGGAGAATAAGGAGAGCTTATCTTGATAAAATCTGTTTGTTGAAAAGTCTGAAGCAAGATTCATTAACTTGAAACTTGTAATTTTTTTCAGAAAATGTTTGAAAATTCTTGAACAAAAATCAGTTTGTTTTGTCAAAGATCAATGATGCGTGTAAAATGCAACATATAAATTACATCAATTAAGGCATAAAACTAACCCTTTTTAAGTACTAATGTTGGAAAAAGAGTGTTTTTGTCTTCCTTTTGTATTTTCAGGATGGAATGAGCTCAAATTCACAAAAGAAGCAAAAAGACAACTAATTCTAGCATAAATACAAGAAAAGGAATAAAAGTAGACTGCCCGAACCCTCAACGGCATCCTCCAAAGCAAAGAAGAGAAAACAGAAGCCTGAACACGCCCCGTGCTCAGCCAGCACGGGGCCGTGCCCAAGAAGCAGCAGAAAAGACAAACCTGTAAAAGCTTCTATTGCCCACCACGGGGCCGTGTCCAGTGAGCACGGGGGCATGGCGAAAGTACAGCAGGCGCATTAATTGTAATTGCGAATTACAATTAATGAAGAGAGATAGTGTCAGACGGGCACGGGGGCGTGTCCAGCGGACACGGGGCCGTGCCCAGCCTTCTGTTCAGCCTATAAATAGGAGTGCTTGGCTTCATTCCAATCCATCCCTTGGCACACCACCTCTCTCACACTTCATCCACCACCCACCACCACCATAACACCATCATCCACCACCATCATCCATTGTCCATCGTAGAGTGTGTGAGTCATCTCGGGATCCAAGATTGATCGTAAGAGTTCTTGACAATCAAGGCCATGTTTGCCTAAGTCTCTTACATCACTTGGTGAAGACAAGTGTTTAGTATAATACTTTTTATTTTTAATCTTTTGCACTTTTTATTTGGTTTTGTATTAATGACTTTAATAACTAGTTACTTATGTTGAAGGTGATCTTTCCTTATCGTTTGTCCGTGGTGTCTTGACATTATTTTACTGTCTACATAAAATAAAAGATTTTCACCATTCATATCTCCACGGTCTATATGGAGGTATGTTGGCTACCTGGTCGGGGGTTAAGGGAACGGTTTGGTAAGGGTCTTGCCCTTGTTCAGCGTTTAGAGGTCCTGCAAGGGACCTGGGTCAAATTTAGTAGGATCTCCTTCAATGCCCATAGGTATTGGATGGCGGGGATCCAAACTCTTTGACCTCCTCATAAGTTAACTACTATTAATACTATAACCCGGCTATTTAGGACTGTATCCCTGCTGACTCAGACTACTTAGTCGAGGGTAACGTCACCGCCAAAAGCGGGGCCTACCATAATTTGCATTAATAACTTAATTCATTATCTTCCAATAATCCAACCTTTTAGGATTGTATCCTTGCTGACTCAAACTACTGGGTTGAGGGTAACGTCGCCTTCAAAAGAGGGGCCTACTACAATAACTAAGATAATCTCTTAAACAAGTGCAAAAGTGCGAAAATAAACAAAGGTTATACTAATACACGAGTCGGATCCAAGTGATTCATCTTGTCTATCTGTTTTTATTTATTTTTATTTTTCAGCATTTAGTTAGTTTTTATTTTCTTAGTTTAAAATCATTTTTCTAACTTTTTGATTTGATTAGACGTTGAGGATAAACCGGTATTAAAAGCTCTTGTGTCCTTGGACGACCTCGGTATCTTACCAACACTATACTACGTCCACGATGGGTGCACTTGCCCATATGTGTGTTTAGTGTTAGTAAATATCGTGTTTTATAAATTTAAAACTTGGCTAAAGGTGTAAAAAAAGGGCTTAATTATACATCTAAATAATATATACACCGACACACATCAATCAACCAAGGTCATTAAGTTGGACTTGGTAGATTAATTGAGTAATCAGGGTCATTAACTTGGACCTGAATACTTAAGTGGATTTCTAAAACTGATGAACAGTTGAAATTTTTGTTAGTTTGTATAGATTGTAATGTTATATGTTTGAGAAACAGGTTACAACATCCCCAAGGCAACAAAATGTTAAAGTTTGAGCCAGATTACGACCCTGGATCCCAGCTTATCGAGAGGGGGAGTCTGTGAAAGGGGGAGTCTGAATTCTGGATCAACATTCAAAGGGGAGATTGAAGATTGAAGTTTGAAGAGTTGAAGAGAGCTTTTATGAGAAGACAATTTGGAAAAAAGACAAAGACTGAAGACTCGACGCCAAAGACTTCATCAACATCCAAGGGGGAGTCTGTTGGTGCATCCAGTGTCTGTTAACTACGTCTTAATCGAGTCTTAGGTCTAGAAAGGATTGAACAGTGCACAAAAATCAAGAAAATGTATTTAGAGTTAATTCCGCTTGAAAGTGACATTGGTCACTTGGAGCGAAATCAGTTTAGTTTGTAATTCCGCTTGAACCGTCACTAGTGATTCCGCTTGAGTCTGTTGGAGCGAAAACAAAGGTTCCGCTTGAACCTATTTCAAGCGGATTCAGGCACCCTATATATATGTGTAGGATGTGTTCATTTGGAGCGGAATTAGGTGTGTGTTTCTGAGCCGAGGTGCTGTCCGTGTGTCATTTGACTGTGTAAAAGCTCAGGATTAATCAATAAAGTAAAAGATTGAAAGGAAACAAGCTGTTTGACATTGTTTGCATTGATTCCGCCTTTGTAAATGATGATGAACTACTCAACTTGACTGTTTAGGGTCACGTAACCGGTCCAACACCCGGCTTTATGGAGGAAATGGGTAATGGGTATTTTATCTTCGGCAAGAACATCTATACTAGTCAACGGGTCACCTACTTTGGAATTCAATATCCAAAGAGGTGTTGGTGTGCGTTCGGTGTGATATGATTTTATTGATATTTTAAGCCCATTTTACGCGTTAATCAAGTTTTAAATTTATAAAACACGATATTCTACTAACACTTAACACACACTTGGGCAAGTGCACCCATCGTGAGCGTAGTATAGCGTCGGTAAGGTACCGAGGTCGTCCAAGGACACAAGAGCTTTTAGTACCAGTTTATCCTTAACGTCTAATCAATCTAAATTTTTGAGAAAAGTTTTGAAACATGAAAATAAAAACTAAAAATGCAGAAATAAAAATAAAATAAAAACAGATAGACAAGATGAATCACTTGGATCCGACTCGCCTTTAATGTATCCTTTGATGATTTTCGCACTTTCGGACTTTTTAAGAGATTATCTTAGTTATAGTAGTAGGCCCCTCTTTTGAAGGTGACGTTACCTCAACCCAGTGGTTTGAGTCAGCAGGGATACAATCCCAAAGGGTCGGCATGTTGAAAGATAATTAATTAAGTTATTAATGCGAAAAGTGGTATGCCCCTCTTTTGAAGGTGACGTTACCCTCGGCTAAGTGGTTTGAGTCAGAAGGGATACAATCCCAAGTAGCCGGTTTAATGTATTAATAGTAGTTTACATATGAGGGATTCAAGCTATTCGCACCCCCTCCATCCAATACCAGTGGGTATTGAAGGAGGTCCTAGTAAGCTTGAACCAGGTCCTTGCAGGATCTATACACTGAACAAGGCAAGAACCTTACTAAACCATTCCCTTAACCCCCGACCAGGTAGCCAACATGACTCTATATAGACCGTAGAGACATGAATGATGCAATCTTTTACTTTATATAGATAGTAAAGTAACACCAAGACACCACGGACAAATGATAAAGAAAATTCACCTTCAACATAAGAAACTAGATACTAAAGTCATTAATACGAAACCAAATAAAAAGTGCCGAAGATTAAAAATCAAAAGTAAGACATTAAATGCTTGTCTTCACCAAGTGATGTAAGAGGCTTAACTAAACATGGCCTTTGATTGGCAAGAACCCTTACGATCAATCTTGGATCCCAAGACTATACACTCTAAAGATGGATGATGGATGATGGTGGTGGCCGGTGGGTGTTGGTGTTGTAATGGTGGAGGAGTGGTGGCAAAGTGGGAGAGTAGTGGTTTGCCAAGGGATGTCTTTGAAGTGAACCAAGCACCCCTTTTTATAGCCTGCACAGAGCTCTGGCCACAGCCCCGTGTCCAGTAGGCACGCCCCCGTGGCTAGCCTTTTCTCTTCGTTCATTAAATGCAAGTGTCAGCAGAGGGTTAGACACGACCCCGTGTCTAGTGGGCACGGCCCCGTGGTCAGCAGCGTATATATACTATAAAGTTTTTGCAAGATTCTGCGTATCTTTGCATTGACCACGCCCCGTGTTGAGTTGGGCACGCCCCCGTGGTGGGCGTAGAAACTTCTACAGGTTTGTCTTTTCTGCAGGCTCCTGACCACGCCCCCGTGGTTAGTCTTCTGTTGTCTTGTTTTTGCTTTTGCTTTTGCTTTGGGGATGCTGCCGAGAGGTCAGACATGTCACGTTTATTCCTTTCCTTTGTATTTATGTTGCTTTTGGCTGTATAATTGTTTCTTTTGTTCGTTTAAGCTCATTTGATCCTGTAAATTCAAAAGGAAGACAAAAACACACTTTTTCCAACATTAGTACTAAAAAGGGTTAGTTTTATGCCTCATTTGATGTAATTTATATGTTACATTTTGCACACATCAGTGTTCGCCAAGGTGACCCGTTGTCTCCTCTTCTTTTTGTCATAGCCATGGAAGCTCTACATGTGGCAACAAAGAGTGCTAAAGAATTGGAGATCTTCAAAGGTATGAAAACATCGAGTGTGGGACCGACTATTTCTCATCTACTTTATGCGGATGATGTCCTATTTGTGGGAGAATGGTCCGAAGTGAACTTCCATAACCTGGAATGACTACTTAGATGTTTCCACTTGCCGTTGGGACTAAAGGTAAACTTCTCAAAAAGTCAATTATACGGGGGTCGAGGTAGAACTTGGCGAAATTTCTTATATGGCTTCCATTCTTGATTGTAAAACAGGTATGTTACCTTTCAATTATCTTGGCCTACCGGTTAGGGCAAATATGGGTTTAGCAAAAAAAAAAAAATTAGAAGCCTGTAATTGACAGGTTTGAATCTAAATTATCACAATGGAAAGCTAGGACTCTCTCATTCGGGGGACGGGTGGCCCTAATAAAGGCGGTATTAGGTAATTTACCAACGTACTATTTCTCTTTGTTTAATGCGCCGGTGGATGTGGTGAAAAGATAGGAAAAGATAAGACGAAATTTATATGGGGTGGTTGTCTAGACAACAACAAAATAAGTTGGGTTCCATGGTACAAAGTGATAGCACCAATTGAACAAGGTGGTTTGGACATTGGTAGTCTTTTGTCAAAAAATATGGCGCTAATGGTCAAATGGAGCGTGAGGTTTAAAAACGAAAACACTTAACTTTGGGCACGGGTTATTAGTGCAATACACGGGTTATTAGGTGGCGTATGGAAAGGCATCGTGAATATGGGAAAGTCCTCTGGGAACCGTCTAGTTGATGTACATAACAGGCTCTCTTTAAAAATGGGTCGTGGGGACAAAACTTATTTCTGGTTAAATAATTGGACGGGTGACACTCCTCTACGGGTCCTTTTTCCAGATCTGTTTGCATTAGAATCAGATAAGCATTGTAGGGTGCAGCAAAGATATTGTGTAATACAAGGTAAAGTATCATGATTTTGGGGAAGTACGAATTGTTTGTCTAATCTAAGCGAACATGCTGACGGGAATATTTGTTTAAATTTGCTGGAAAGTCAAAGGATGGGCTTCGGGTCTAATGAATGGTTGTGGCAATCGGGTGAGTCTAAGGTAATGTTTCGGGTGTGCGAGCTGAGGAATGAACTAGATAACATGCTTATTATTCCTAAAACAAAAGTGCTGAAGTGGGTTAACTAGATCCCTAAGAAGATAAATTACTTCCTATGGAGGGTTGTCCTAAATCGGATTCTGACAAGGGAGGCGCTTTAAAGAAGAAACATCTCACTGCTGTCTGTTACGTGTGTCATGTGCAACATGGTATTGGAATTGGTGGATCACTTAATGATTTCGTGTGAATACGCTTATCAAGTCTGGGTGGCAGTTTCGCTATGGATTAAAACTCCTTCGGCGAGATACCTCGTGAGTGTTGTGGAACTATTTGAGTTTCATCCAGAATCTTCAGTTAACCGGTCGGATAAAAAAGGCGATCTACACAGTGTTGGAAACTGTGTGTTGGGCATTATGGAAGGCAAGGAATGACACAATTTTCAACAGCAGGAAACACGACATTTTAAAGATAATTGGCAAGAGAAAGGCTCTATCATATCACTGGGTCAGCTCTCCGGCGGAATCATTGCAACTGGACTGGAAGTTATGGAGTGAATTCAAGGTTTATTAACGTTCTCTTTGTCATTGATGCTCATAGAAATGACTATTGTGTGTTTTCTGTTGTAATACTTTTCTGTACTGTACCCAAACTTGAGCAGCTTGCTTAAGGTTTTTTTTTTTTTAATTTCAATGATATCCGCCCTTTTCAAAAAAAAATAAAAACTTATTTCTTGCTAGTGAGGGCGTGTTGTTAATAATTTTTTTCTACAACAAATTTAAGAAATCTCAAAACAACACATAATCACACGTTTTTTTTAGAACAGTGACTTTTTTATGGGTGATCCATTGTCACACCGCCTAATCGGCGGCCCTAACCAAGATCTGTCTAGACATACGTTGTTTTAACTGGGTCCGCGCTGGGTTGGTCAGATTTGGTTAAGGCATTCCCCCGGAAACCGTACTGCCTTCACACGAATTAGCTCGCTGAAGTAACAAGCAAATAAAAATCAGGGTGTGGCTCAAGATCAAACCCCTCAATGGATTTGTCACCATCAATGATACATAATTACACGTGATTATCGATTTAAATGAAATCATACAACAATGGGTCAACATCACAAACAAACATGGGTTACATTCTTCATGCCATGAAAGACAACAACTTCTTATATGGCCCGACAAATACCACATGCCTACACCGCACACCATCCAACGGCCAGGATTAAACCTTCACACCCCACCCAAATTCAACGGCTATAAACTCACACACTCCCATGTACCTACCCACACATTATAACAACTTTGTTCATTTGAAAACCAAAACCCTAGAAACAGAAAGTTTGTGATCTATACGGCAAAAAAGGGGATTTTTTTTTGTTCAAATCAACTCAGGAACCCTAATTCGATCAATTGAATCCTCAAAGGTTTTGCTGATACATGAAAGGAACTAAGCGGCTCGGTGTATCGGAAGCTAACGCAGACACTAATTCGATTGTATGTTTTGAAATTGTGCTTTCTTTTTTATTTCATTAAGTTTAATTTATTGATTTTGATGCGTTTTGTTCATTTTATTTGGATTTTGTGGGATCTTAGGTGGTTTTGTGTGTGTTATGGTTCGATTTGAGATGTTATGTGGAAAAAGGTGGAAATTGGTTTGTTTAGCTGGATTTAGATGCTGGAGATTAGAGTTAGTGAATTGGAAGAATGAAATGTATGCATAATTGATTGATTTTGTTGCATTTTGTTGGAATTTTTGTAATTTTACCTGTTTTTATGTGTTTTTTTGGGTTCTGATTTGAGATGTTATGTGGAAAAATGATTTGTTTAGCTGGATTTAGATGCTGGAGAGTAGAATTAGTGAATTGGAAGAATGAAATGTATGCATAATTGATTGATTTTGTTTCATATTGTTGATTTTTGTTGGATTTTGTGCAATTTTAGCTCTTTTTGTGTGATTTTTAGCTTCTGATTTGAGATGATATGTGGAAAATTGTGGAAATTGATTTGTTTTGCTAGATTTAGTGAACTGGAAGACTGAAATGTATGCATAATTGTTGAGTTTTGGCTGTATTTTGTGAGTTCAGAGTAGAAAAGTTATGGCAGGACCACAAATTGATGCTATGTAGAAAGTTGTAGAAATTGATTTGTTTTGGTAGATTTAGATGCTGGAAATCAGAATTAGTGGATTGGAAGAGTGAAATGTATGCATGATTGTTGATTTTTGACTGTATTACTGATTTCAGAGTAAGGAAGTTATGGTACGATTACAAATTCATGCAATTCGAGATGCTATGCGGAAATGGATGTGTTTTGATGGATTTAGATGCTGGAAATTAGGATTAGTGAATTGAGGGATATAAATGTATCCAATTTTTTTTTTTTTTTTTTTTTTTTTTTTTTTTTTTTTGACTGTATTATGTGATTTCAGAGTAAGAAAGGTATGGTAGGACCATGAATCAATGCAATTTGAGATCCTATGTAGAAAGTTGTAGGAAATTGATTTTTTATGCTAGATTTAGATGCTGGAAAATAGAATTAATGAATTGGAAGAGAAAATGTATGTATGTTTGTTTGATTTGTTACTGTATTTATGTGATTCCAGAGTAAAAAAATTATGGTGGGACCACAAATTAATGCTCCGTGGGCGACATCGTCTCAACCGAAATCAATCACGGTCCCATCGTTGGATATGCATCGTGCTGAATCATCAAGACAACATGTGAGAGCTCTCAATAACCAATTTGCAAGGTCTGTAATCTGCTTTTGATAGTTTAGTAGGTTATATGATGATATCTATGATAGCGTATGCTAAGTTTGTGTTTTAATCGTGTTATTATGAGCAGTTGGGTTCAATCTCAGTTACAGAATCATCCCGATGAGCTTTGGGAAGATGGAGTTACTGACTACCTAACGCACGCTTCAGGCATTCTGGTAGCGTATTTTCGAATACGAGAGTTTTTGAATTTTAGTTATGGAAAAAAGTCGTTTCATTTGTTGATGATGTTCTTGAAATAGGAAAAATTCAGTGATGTTGTCAACTGGCTTAAATCAAATCCTGCAAAGAGTGAAAATTTGTTAGAACATGGATCACATGCTGCTCAGAAGAAACTTGCTACGGAAAATAAAGATGTTACAAATGTTCCATTTCAAGAGAAAACTCTAACCGCTCCTGCATCGACCCCGTTATTTGCGACTTCAAGTTTCACAAGCTCGCGGGCCCCTGCGCCACCCTCTAACAACCAATTTTCTTTTTTGCCCGCGCCACCCTCCAACAATCAATTTTCTTTTTCGTCTGCGCCACCCTCCAACAATCAATCTCCTTTTTCGTTTGGTAGGCGTTTTGTCCTGTTATTATGTGTTATTTTATGCATTCTATTCTTTCTTATATAATGTATGTAGGGCTGCAAACAAACCAAACGTTCAGCAAACAGTTTGTGAACCTTTCGGTGGGAAGTTCGTTTGTGTTCATTCGTTTATTAAACAAACGAACACGAACAAGAAATTTTGTTTGTTTAGTTAAATGAACAAACATGAATAGAGACAGCGTTCATTCGTTTATGTTTGATTGTGTTCGATAGTTCATTAGTGTTTTTAGCTTTTATATTTTATATAAATACTTCAAAATTCTGACAAATAAAATATTTAACAAGTGTCAATGTATTATATATTCTGTTCATGAACGCTTGTTTGTGTTCCTTTGTGTCCAATTGTGTTCATGAACATTAGTTTATGTTCATGAATCATCAATATTCGTTTTTGTTCTTTGCCTAAGATTAACAAACAAACACAAACGAACACGAACACGTTCATTTCCTTAACAAACGAATACGGACATAAAATCTCGTTCAGTAAGTGTTCATGAACAGCTAGTGGACACATATATTTCTTATTTTTGACTTGTTTGGATTTTCTTCTCTCAGGGGGACAGAGTTCAATTCCTGTGAAGCCCGATGCTTCAAACGACGCTGATGGTGGTAAGATACATAACTATTTTTACTCTTATTTTTGCAACATATATTATGAAATTATATTGTGTCGAGTGACCGTTATGTTTATTCTTACTAACAGATGATGAGACCGAACAGCCAAGCAGCCCATCTGTGAAGAAGACCGAAGAGACTGGAGTACTTGTGGTGCATGAAGTCAAATGTAAGCTCTATGTCAAGGTAATAATAAAAGCATTTTTTGTCAACTTTTGTACCAGAAAAAGTTACAATGCTTTGACTTGACAAGGTTGATGCCGAATGCATGTATAGAAGGGAAACTTTTCATAAATGGAAACTTGCACTCATTTCAGATAATCCAACATCATAAATGTTGGAGTATTTTCGGGATTGGGAGAGTGTGCTATATATAAAGGAGCGTTCATATCGAAACCAATAATATTTTGAGAAGTGCGAGTAGGGCTGCAAAAGAACCGAACGAACAGGGCCTTGTTCGTGTTCGTTTGTTAAAATAATATATGTGTTCATGAACACTTAACGAATGAGATTTTCTGTTCGTGTTTATTTGTTAAGGAAATGAACGTGTTAGTGTTCGTTTGTGATTTTAGGTGACGAACACAAACGAACGTTCATGAACACAAACTAATGTTAATGAACACAAATGAAAACAAAAGAACACAAAATAAGCTATAATGTTTTGTTTGTCGGTGTTTTGTTTTAAAAAAATTATAATATAAAAACAAAAACATTAATGAAACTATCAAACATAAATGAACACGTTACCGAACGTTCACGAACATAAATGAACGATCACGGCCTCTGTTCATGTTACTTCATTTAACTAAATGAACGAAATTTTTTGTTCATTTATTAAACGAACGAACACAAACAAACTTCCCGCCGAACGGTTCAGGAATTGTTCGCTGAACGTTCGGTTCGTTTGCAGCCTTAAGTGCGAGAAATGCTCTAACCCTTGTACTAGTTATTAAATAAATGGAGTAAATGCATGTAGATTTTAATATAAGATTTATTAATAAAAAATGTGGTACTTATAGTCTTTTGTATAGACTATAATATGTGCACTTTTTTATACTTCTTTTTGAAAAATTCAAGAGAGGAGAAGAACAAATTAAAGAAAGAGTATGGAGAGAACATATACCATTTTTTTTTAATTTACCCTTCCCATTGCGCTATGTACAATGTATTCGTGGCTTATGCGGTTCTCAACATAGTATTGGTTCTGAAATGGACACACCGGGATATATATATATATATATATGTATGTATATATACATAATTTTAAACATAAATATTATCATTTTGTGAATAATTTACACAATTAAGCTTCATATTATCAAAACTGACTTTCTCATCTATCTGTTCAGTCAACCGATCCAACGGATAAAGATGCATGGAAAGATAGAGGCACAGGACAACTATCTATCAAATGCAAAGAAGGTGTAACCAAAGGAACCAAGGACTCCAAACCCACAGTTCTTGTTAGAAATGATGTACTTTTCTTCTCTTTTTTTTATTTCCCTTTATGTATATAACGTCTGCTGTTATTATATATCATAATAGTTTATTTTGTATGCTACTTATGACAGGTGGGAAGATTGCTTCTTAACGCGTTGTTATATCCAGGCATAAAGACAAACTTGCAAAAGAACTCCATTGTTGCTATTTTTCATACCGCCGTACGTTAATTGTTCATATACAATAGATTCATCATATGATTTTTTTTTTTGAGTAAACTGCCATTTTGGTCCCTGTGGTTTGATCACTTTTGCCACTTTAGTCCAAAACTCAAACGTTTTGCATCTGGGTCCCTGTGGTTTCAGTTTTATTGCCATTTTGATCCAAAAATGAAATCAGATCATATTTGTCTTATAAAATCCGGCAATTTTGTCATTTTCCTCAGAGGCAAATCAGGTCATGTTTGTCTTATAAAATATGGTATTTATTTATAAAAAGAAATGATCATTTTGCCCATGCGGAAAATGACAAAATAGCAGGATTTTATAAGACAAATATGATATTATTTCATTTTTGGACCAAATGGCAATAAAACTGAAACCACAGGGACCCAGATGCAAAAAGTTTGAGTTTTGGACTAAAGTGGCAAAAGTGACCAAACCACAGGGACCAAAATAGCAGTTTACTCTTTTTTTTTTCTTTTTTTTTTGTTTTAAACAAGTTAATCAAATGACTGTGTTTTAATCTTATAGGATGATAACGGGAGTGAGAATAGTAAAGTTGTTGCACGGACGTTTTTGATAAGGACAAAGAGCGAGGAGGATAGGGACAAGCTTGCAGCCGCTATTAAAGAATATGCTCCTGTTGCTTGAACATGCGACCGGTGTTTAATGACACTTTAATCTTCCCTCTCATTGATGCACCATCAACCAAAAGCAATTGTGCACCAAGTGAGGTGGTTCAGTGGGTCATTGTCATAATGGATATGACCGTGAAGGTAACTTATGAACCGGGTAAGCAGAATGGTGCGAGTCAAGGTCAGTTTATGTACAACTTTGGGAAACTTGTGGGTGCATATTGTAGGTATCATTTATAAATGAGATGCAAAGTTGTACCATCGGTTGCGGTTGAATTTAAACTAGAGAGCAGTTTTTTTTTTATTAGCTATGAAAACTTTTGTTGTATGTCTGCATGAGTAGTGTTTTTAAGTCTCTTTTGGAAGAAAAAATTGAAAAATAAGAAGATAAAGTGGGTATGTCATTCATATGTTAAAACTATCAAATCGACCATCCAAAACTGTAATACATGAGTAGTGTTTTTAAGTCTCTTTTGGAGTGCATTGTCTGTGGATAGAACAACAACTCCAGGGTTATGTGTGCTTGGATTGGTGACCTTTTGGTAAGCTTCTACTCATTAAACGAAAAACACAAATATATGAGACCATCGTGGGTAAATTGGACAATACTGGTTGACATGAGAAATCGGATGTCACACGTGGTATCAAAGCCGCTCATGTTTGTTTATAATGGTAGGACATGCTCATCGATGATGATGAGTCCAAAGGTGATATGATAGAAACAAGAACACAGAGAGAAGAAGTCACAATCAATCAAGCTATCTTATTAAGTCGTTAATACCGTTACTTATACAGCTACAACGATTCTTAACTACCAACAACCTGTATTACATTTAACCCCTAGACTTATAACTATTGATCTCCCAACCCTTCTTATTATTACTAAACCATTATTACATTTTACCCCCCTATACTTCATACTGTAACAATACTCCCTCCATTAACACGAGTTTTGTCCTCAAAATTCAAAATTAGGGAAACGCTTTTTCAATTCTTCAAGATCTTCCTATGTCGCCTCAGTCACCGGTAACCCCTGCCAATGAATTAACCCCTGTACTCTGGCTCGTGACCCTTTCTTT
Source organism: Helianthus annuus (assembly GCF_002127325.2). Classification (NCBI taxonomy): domain Eukaryota; kingdom Viridiplantae; phylum Streptophyta; class Magnoliopsida; order Asterales; family Asteraceae; genus Helianthus; species Helianthus annuus. The sequence goes on from NC_035439.2 coordinate 8,758,125, forward strand.
AACAATTTCCGATCGATAATAGCTCTTGGTTGTACCGACACAGTTGGTAATTCCGGTAATGGTGTGACATTCTGGTCCCGGAGCTGCTTTAAGTAAAGATACATGAAATGTGGGGTGCAGTTTTGATTCCTCAGGCAGTGACGGATCTAGGAATTTTTTGCAGGGGGTTCACTTTTTAATATGTTCCAATTTCATATGTCCGAACATAAAAAAATCGGGTCGGTTCAACAATTCGGGTCGGGTAAGGTTCGTCACATAATAAAAATACGGTACAACAATCAAAAAGAATCGTCATGATAAATTTAAAAACACGTAATGTAAATAAGTTGGTCTTTATGAATAAAAGAACATATCTACGGTTGTTCTCTACGAGGTTTCATACTTTGAAAACTTTGCATTACATTCTTGATGAAAACGTGTTGTAATAACTCCCTTTAATGTAGCAAATGCAATAATCGTTCTATTACCAAGGAATCGTTCATGTATCTATCATCACCAATCCTATTACGAGTGAGACTAATATATGGAAATGACTTTTAAACGAACGAAACGATCTATTATTCGTTCTATTACCACTAAGGGTGTTCATTAAACGTTGAATTGTTCAAACGGAAGAAAGTCGTTTCGTTGGGCTGGTTTGAAATATACAGGGTCTCGTTTACGATTTCGTTTTGATGTAAACCAAAGTGGTTGTTTAACATTATTTATTATTTTTTCCATTTTAGAAATATAAAGTTACGAGTCTCTGTATATAATTCATCAATAATCCTTATTATTAACATAATTGCTTAAAGTTAAGTTGTCATATTTAACAATAGTTTGAGAATTCGGTGGGTTAATCAATGAATTTAACCCACAAAATAAATAAATGGATCAATTGTAAAGGTAAACCCAGTAGTAGCCCACCCCATTTTACATCCAAATAAATGTAAAACTCCCAACGTGTTTCCTACCCCTTGGTAAATCCAACCACACAATCATGTAATAACAAGCTAAAAACAAGAAAAAAGATATTCACTAAAACACGTAAAAGGGCTCGAACTCGTGACCTGTAAGTTACAAAACACATGCGTTACCGGTGCATCACTACAAAGGTTTAAGTAAAGGTTCCTTTTAAAAATATTAAAGGGTTCCTTCTCTGTTTTTTTAATCGTTTTACACTATAAATTACAGAACCCCCTCGGTGGGCTTAGATCCGCCCCTGTCCTCAGGTAAGCTCAAACGGTAAGCAACTGATCCTATTTTCTCCAAGATTTCAAAGGGTCCAAAAAATTTAGGACCTAATTTTTGACTATAATGCTGTCTAAGAGATGTTTGAACATAGGGTTGCAGTTTCACATAAACCCAATCTCCAACCTTGAACTGCCTATCAGACCTATGCTTATCAGCCAATTGCTTCATTCGATTTCGTGCCTTCTCCAAATTAGCCTTCAAGGTAACTATCTTGATTTCCCGCATTCGAAATAAATCTTCCAAAGATTCAATCTTTGTTTCATTTGGTATATATGGAACATGTATAGGCGGCGATATTCCATATAAGGCTTCATATGGAGACATTCCAATAGCTGAGTGACTGGTGCCACCATTCAGCCAAGGTTAACCATTTAGGCCAAGCTTTTGGATCATCCATAACCATGCACCTGAGGTATGTCTCCAAACATCGATTTAAAACTTCCGTTTGGCCATCTGATTGTGGATGGTAAGAAGAAGAAAATGTCAAGTGAATTCCTTAGAGTTTCATGAAATCTTTCCAGAATCTGCTCACGAATATAGGATCTCTATCCGAAACAATGGTACTAGGACATCCATGTAGCTTAAAAATATTGTCAAATACTACCCGAGCTACATGAGTGGCAGTGTAAGGATGGGCTATGGCAATAAAATGGCCATACTTTGTAAATCTGTCCACAACTACTAAGATAGTGTCTTTCCCATTGACCTTTGGCAGCCCACTTATGAAATCCATAGAAATGTCAGTAAAGACTGAATTAGGAGTTGGTAAAGGTTGTAGGAACCCTGGGCTTGCCACTCGCTCATATTTTGCCCTATGACATACTTGACAAGCTTTTACCCACTGTTTCACATCCGAATAACATTTTCTCCAATAAAACAACTGTTTTAGCCGCTGCAATGTAGGGTAATAGCCTGAGTGACCTCCAACAGGGGAAAAAATGGCACAAATGCAATATATCTTGTCTTAACTGATCATCTTTTCCAATCACCACTTTATTCTTTCTTTTCAAAATAGTTCCATCCCAAGTCCAATGTTTGACCTGAGTTCCCTGTGTCAAACTTTGAATAATTTGTTGCAATTTGTCATCATTCAGCCAACTGTTTTGAATACGAGTCCATAAACATGGATCAATGGAGCTCAGGTTCATTTCAAACAAAGCTAACCCTTCTACTCTGGACAAGGCATCAGCTCCCTTATTTTCAGTTCCCTCTTTGTACACAATTTCATAGTCATAGCATAAAAGTTTAGCTAACCATTTTTGTTGCAATGGTGTACTAACTTTTTGTTCCAGCAAATACTTCAAGCTCCTTTAATCTGTTCTGATGATAAAGTGCTTTAGCATCAGATAATGATGCCAATGTTTGACTGCCATTAAAATGGCTAATAGCTCCTTGTCATACACAGACATAGCTTATTGTTTGACAGAAATACCCCTACTCACATATGCCAGTGGATGGCTATCTTGCATCAATACAGCCCCTAGACCCTTAGAAGAGGCATCAGTTTCAAGAATAAAGACTTTAGAAAAGTCAGGTAAAGCTAGGACTGGTGCAGTAGTCAAAGCAACTATTAACTGTTCAAAAGCCTGCTGAGTCTCTTTATTCCAGCCAAATGCATCCTTTTTCAACAGGTTATTGAGGGGTTTAGCAATTGATCCAAAAGATTTAATAAATCTTCTGTAATAACCTGCCAGGCCCAGAAATCCTCTCAGCTATTTAATTGTTGTAGGAACAGGCCAATTAACTACTGCTTCAATCTTTTTAGGATCTGTACTTACCCCTTCCTTTGTAATCACATGGCCCAGATACTCCACACTAGACCCAGCAAATGTGCATTTAGATTTTTTAGCTAACAAGGAATTGGATTTGAAAAGTTCAAATATAGCTTCCAAATCCTTTAAGTGTTGTGACAGAGATGAACTGTAGACTAATATATCATCAAAAAATACCAATGCACATTTCCTAAGTAGGGGCTTGAAGGTAGTATTCATGAGAGCTTGGAATGTGGCTGGTGCATTAGTGAGTCCAAAAGGAAGAACTAGGAACTCAAAATGACCTTGGTGAGTTCGAAATGTTGTCTTGTGAATGTCAGATTCGTGCATTCTGACCTGATGGTATCCAGATCTCAGATCCAGTTTGGAGAATATAGTAGATCCCACCAATTCATAAAGTAGTTCATCTATTAAAGGGATTGGAAAACTATTTTTTACAGTTGCTTCATTGAGCTTCCAATAATCCAGACACATTCGCCAAGTCCCATCTTTTTTCTTTACCAATACCACTGGAGCTGCAAATGCACTTGTACTCTCTCTGATTATTCCCATGTCTAGTAATTCCTGAGTCATTTTCTCAATAACATCTTTTTGGGCAGCAGGGTATCTATAAGGCTTTTGAGCAATCACATTGACCCCTTCTTTGAGAATAATTTGGTGATCACAAGACCTTTTAGGTGGTAAGGTGGTGGGTGTAGCAAATACCATTTCATATTTTTGTAATAAACTATCCACTTGTTGCAGATCTTGCTTCCCTTGGACCACAGGTTCATGAATTACACTTTGATCTGCTACTGGCTGCATACTGAACAACTGAGCACTGACTATAGTTTGACAGTTTGACAAGATATTATCCAATTTCTCACTAGTGCATAAAGACACTCCATTATTCTTTTCACCTTTCAATTCACAGACCTTGTTTTGAACCTTAAATTTCATTGTGAGATCTTTAAAGTTCCAAGTGATGTCATCCAAACCTTGTAACCATTGAATGCCTAGTACCATATCATAATTGGCCAATGGAATGAGTAACACATTAGTGGTAAACCAACTCCCCTGCATCATCCATTTCATGTTCTCACACATCTTTGTACAACTCGTCAGATACCCATCAGCTACTGTGATCTTCATTGGTGGTATTTATTTTGTAGGACATCTCATTTTTGCAGCCAATTTTTCATCTACAAAATTATGTGTAGACCCTGAATCTATGAGTATATGTAAAACCTTAGTTCCAATAGATCCAATAACCTTCATGGTTGAATAAGAAATCACTCCCATAATAGCATTCAGTGATATCTGTGGATCTAACATCTCTTGTAATGCAGATTCATCTTGTTCTACTGTATCATCATCATCATCATCATCCCATATTTCAATGGAAAACAGTTGCTTATTTTTACATTGATGTGTAGAGGTATACCTTTCATTGCACCCCAAACATTCCCCCTTTGCTCTTTTTTCTGCAATTTCTTTAGTGGATAGTGTTTTGGTGTATCTTGGTTTAATAGGGGGTGCGGGTAATAAGGGTAATTGGTAGAAGATATTGGTGCAGGATTAAGGACATATTTAGAATATGAATCATTAGGTTTGTAAGAAGGCTTGTAGGGTGCTTTATAGTGACTTGGTTGTAACAAAGTCAAGTTTTCTGTTTGGGTTCTGGCCAACATATATGTTTCAGGTAAGGTTCTTGGTCTCAACAGTTTAATAGGATTCCCCACTTCTGGTTTAAGAGCTCTCAAAAACAGACTAATAGCATATTCTTCCGGAATACTTACCCTGGTCAAGGCTAAGTCAAATTCATTGCAGAATTCTTGAATGGAACCTGTTTGCTTAATGGATGCTAATGCAGCCATAACATGACAATCCATTGTCGTAGCAAACCTTGAAGAAATAAAATTCTTGTATTCCCCCCAAGTTAAATCCTCAATAGAACCCCCCTCTAGATCTCGATCTCACAAATGCTTTAGAACCCCCTCTAGATGTCACAAATGCTTGATGCCATAACAAAGCCATATCTTCTAAATGAATGATAGCACATCTTACCTTTTGATTCTCAGGAGTAGCATCAATGGAAAAGAAATGCTCTACCTGCATAACCAGCCCTCTACATTAGTACCATTGAATTTTGGGAATTCAATCTTGGCTAAACAGCTATAATTGTTCCCTCTTGTATCATTGAATGGATGATTAACCAACCCTTCTGTTTGATGATTTCTTGCACCATTTAATGATTGAATTCCCTGCATAATTGCTTCCATTTGTGACTGCAATTTTGAGGAATTGAGATCTAACTGAATCTTAACAGCTTCAATTTCTTGATTACTATGGTTCATTGCCGATTTGATAGCTTCTAATTCTGTTAAATTGGACCCAGTGGCTGTCTCCAATCTTTGCAATACAGCATCATGATCTGCAATTCTTTGTTCTAACAATTGACTACGAGTTGCCATTGATGCGATTCGGGTAATTGATTGAACAAGTAATCAATTACAGAGAACGAAATGAAATCACGGATGAATTGATCAACAATTGATCAATTCGGCTACAATTGAATGGAAATTGAACGAAAATTGAACGAATTAGGGTTGAATCCAAGAACTTCCGAGGATCGAAAGCTCTGATACCACTTGATATGATAGAAACAAGAACACAGAGAGAAGAAGTCACAATCAATCAAGCTATCTTATTAAGTCGTTATACAGCTACAACGATTCTTAACTACCAACAACCTGTATTACATTTAACCCCCTAGACTTATAACTATTGATCTCCCAACCCTTCTTATTATTACTAAACCATTATTACATTTTACCCCCCTATACTTCATACTGTAACAAAAGGGGTGTTTGTAACCCTTATGCAAAATCCTAGATCGTCATGTTCTGTCCACGTGTAAACTCCCATGTCATAAAGAATGCTCCGCCTAAAATATCACTAACGCGTTTTATATATGTTAGTTGTAAACGAGAGAATAACACAAATATGTAAACTTCTCATAAAAAAAACTGACTATATTAATTGGTATAATGGGCCAGTCGCTACATGGATTAATATCAAACGTCTATTACGTGTATTTTTTTTTAATTAAAGGTAAAATTATATAGCATCATCAATGTAACAAAATATATTGGTAAAATTATATACCATCATCAATGTAACAAAATATATTTTCTGTTACAAAAAAAATGATTGCAAAGATCATAACAACGATCCCTTTCTTCCCCACAGCAGAATTAGCAAGAATAGCAAATGCTATTCGATTCACCCAATTCTCACTCGTCTTTATTAATTTATTATTATTCAGAAAACCCAATTAATATTATTCCATGCCAATCCTTTTATCATATTCATGCAAATTCAAACCTAATCAAGATCCCATGTTCTAAACACACACAAATCTGCTACGTGTTTGGTTGTTTTGTTTATGTTTTTTTGTTGTTGTTTCAAGAAGATACAACAAGGGTATGTGTTGTTGTTGTTGTTTAAATTGTGTTTATTTAGTGTGTGCATTCATTCTCAACCCTAAGTGGGTTTCATTTGTTGAATCAAAAAATGATATAAATATTGCAACCTTTAAGTTTGTTCTTTATCTTTAGGGTTCATCAACTTTTAAAACATCAATGATCACTCTTGAAACAATTCAAAAGAAAAATCTTGAATTCCTATAAACAAATTATCATATTGCATGATTCTTTATTTTGTTATAAAATCATGTTCTTGTTTAGTTTCTTGTAGTCGGTAACGCGATATATTATTACTACAGTTTATGCACTAGTGAGAGATGGTTGCTTTTGGGAAGAAGTTGAAGGCCAGACAAATAGAAGAATGGCAAGGGTATATAATTTGGATCTTTCTTTTAATATTATTCGTTTTCTTGTAAAATAATTTGGTTATATATATATTTGCATATATCAGATATTACATCAATTACAAGCTCATGAAGAAAAAAGTGAAACAATATGCTTGCCAAGTTGAAACCGGAGGCTATGAACGTAGATATGTTCTCAAAGACTTCTCAAGAATGCTCGATAATCAAGTACGCGATGAATATATCTTTTGGTTTTTGGAATGTTACGAGTGATTGTTTGTTTGCTTTTTTTTTTTTTGTTTTGTTTTGTTTTTGTTTTTTATTTAAATTTATGCAGATTGAAAAAATTGTTCTTTTTCTATTGGAGCAACAAGGGATTCTTGGTGGCAGGATAGCCAAGCTTGGAGAACAACAAGAAATGCTTCAAACCGAGCTTGATCTACCGAGAATAGCTTCTTTACAAGAAGCCTATAGAGACATTGGAAGAGATCTACTAAAGCTTCTATTTTTTGTTGAGATAAACGCAATCGGACTTCGAAAGATACTTAAAAAGTTTGATAAACGTTTAGGATACAGGTTTACCGATTATTATGTTAAGACGCGTGCAAATCATCCTTATTCTCAGCTTCAACAAGTCTTCCAGCATGTGGTAAATTGCCCGAGTCCATATCATCTTTTTTTATTATTTGGCTTGAAAACTCACATTACTGGTAAATTCACGGGACCCACCAATACCATGCTAACCAGCCTGACACCTCTGCTAGAGCGATAAAGGCGCTCCATATGATCATTTAATAGAAATTTAGTTTTCTTTATTTTATTTTGAATGAAATCTAATGGCATTTCAGGGTTTAGGGGCGGTTGTGGGAGCCATATCTCGAAATCTAGCGGAACTTGATGATTTTCAAGGGAGTTACCTGTCGATTTATGATCAACCGGCTCGTCCTTTTCAGGTTATCTCATTTCCTACAGTTGGCAAGATAGACGGGGTCGAGTAACATCATATACTTATTTTGTAAATTCGGTTTGCAGGATCCTGTGATCGACTCCATAAAAGCGGCGGTAGACAGATTATCTCACTCAACAAACTTCCTCACTTATTTGGGGCAACATGCTCTTATCATACACGAAGAATTACCAACGCCTAACGTAGAACTTGTTGATGATCAAAGATACCATTTCGTGTCACTTTTGTTAAACTTGGTGAACACATTCCTTTACATGGTGAATACATATATTATTGTCCCAACAGCAGATGATTACTCCGCGAGTCTAGGAGCTGCACCAACTGTTTGTGGGATTGTTATTGGTGCAATGGCTGTTGCGCAGATATTTTCTTCGGTTTATTTTAGTGCTTGGTCTAATAAATCGTACTTCAAACCGTTGATCTTTAGCAGCATTGTTCTTTTTGTGGGCAATGTAATGTATGCATTGGCTTATGATTTTGACTCGATAACCGTGCTTTTACTCGGCCGCCTGTTTTGCGGGTATGTATTTAATATGCGAGATGACCCATGAAATGTTTATATATTTTTTAAAAAGGATTTATTATTTTACTTTTTTGCTTGTAATTGTGTAGTCTTGGATCTGCTAGAGCGGTGAACCGGCGATATATAAGTGATTGTGTACCTCTCAACATCCGAATGCAAGCCTCCGCCGGTTTTGTTAGTGCTAGTGCTCTTGGAATGGCTTGTGGCCCTGCAATTGCTGGATTATTACAAGTTAAATTCAAGGTTTACACGATCACTATTAACCAAAACACGTCGCCTGGTTGGGTTATGGCTGTCGCATGGGTGTTTTATTTGATATGGCTCTCGGTTTCATTTAAAGAACCCGGTCATCTCTCTCAAGGAGTTGTTAATGTGCCTGAATGTAGCACAAGTATGCTGAATTTCATATTTACGCGGTTGCTGTTTATATTTTAAACCCCTATATAATATAACCATGATGGAATATGATATTTATTTATATTTTTGACGGGGTTGGATCTTTATTTTAGGTCTAGGAGAGAGTGATGCGCTTGAAAACGGTGCAACACAACCGTTACTTGTAAGTTCACAAGCGCACAAAGATGATGTAGCCGAAGATCAAGAATGTGACATGAGTGAAGTGCCTTCAGAAGACTCACATGCACCGATTAATTCCATAGGTGCAGCATATAAGTTACTCACACCTTCTGTAAAGGTTTGTTTTTTTATACACTTTACGCGTTTATACCAAGTTTACTCTAAAACATGATACACTATAACATATAAAGTCAAGCGTTTTAGTTTTCAACTTGCGACATGTTTAACTAAACTTTATATGAAGCTGCGTAAAGTTTGATATCATATCATCATTTCTTGATGAATGTTGACAAGACAAATCCATGAATATCAGGTTCAGTTGTTTATATATTTCATGCTCAAGTATGCAACAGAGATCTTGTTGGCAGAATCGAGTGTCATCACTTCATACTACTTCCACTGGACTACAAGTCAAGTTTCAATATTTCTTGTATGCCTTGGCCTAACTGTTCTTCCGGTGAACATGATTGTTGGAAGCAATATCAGCAACAAGTTTGAAGACAGGTACAATTCATTATCATGTACCCTTTTCATTATTTGCTCTAAAAAACTGACTTTAAAAGATTTTTTGCATATTGGAATTTTTTCACAAGACATTGAAACTTAACATGGATATGAATAGGTTCAATTTGTCAAGTTGTTCATAGATATAACGCGTATAATATACGTTAACATTTATAAGCATTAACAATAAATGTCATGTATTTTTCATGTTGACACTTGTTAAAAAATTGTGTACACTTGAGAGTTTTAACTATTTGTATGTTTTCTTTGATAACAATTTGATTCCTTTTCAGACAAATTTTACTAGCATCAGAAATCATGGTTTGTTTGGGAATTGCAGCAAGTTTTCACATTATAGTGCCTTATACCGTGATTCAATATGTCGTATCAGGACTTGTTATGTTTGTTTCTGCTGAAGTTTTAGAAGGTACATTCTTTTATAATCATATATATTTTTAAACATGTTCGGGCCGGGCCGGGGAAACCCTTTAAAAACATTTTATGTTGATACATAGGTGTGAACTTGTCACTTTTATCGCGTGTAATGTCATCGCGACTATCTCGTGGGACTTTTAACGGTGGACTACTGTCAACTGAAGCCGGGACTATAGCAAGAGTGATTGCAGATGCTACTATTACATTAGGAGGGTCTGTGGGTGAGAGTAGACTCTTGAATGTTACTTTACTACCATCATTATTGATCTGCATATTGGCGATTATTGCCACGGGTTTGACCTACAATTCTCAATACTAAATCGCGATGTTTGGCAACTTAGGCTGAGTTAATGTCTTGAGTCTGAATTATACGTTCCAGGCTCATGTGGAGGTTGGGGGGGGGGGGGGGGGTGTTCATGTATAAGCAGTGTTTTGAAAGCGCAAGACACTCCAAACTAGATACACTTTTGGTAGTTTAGTAGTTACTCACAAAACAATGGGAAACTTAAATACCATATATGAGAAATGAATTGTTGTGCATCATTTGACTGTGCCCACTAGATAATCACAAAAAAAAGCGTCGCCTCATGTACAGCCATCGCGTGCACTCTCTGATGCGGCCTGCTCGTCCCATTTGTCTTCTAGAAAATAGTGTTATGTAACTTATTTAGTTTTATATATGTGGGTAATGTCTTTTTATGATCACTATTTTATATTTTATAAATTTGTTTTTGGATTTAGTTTCGCTTTACAAGTTCCATATAGAGATCAAGGATTTGGAAAACTTGAGTTTCGAGACCACCAATTCCATCGAACATTAGGTGATGGAGAGACATTGAGAACGAATAATGTGAACATTATAGAGGCCTAGGGAGTGTATATAACAAACATTCAACGGATAGATTTGCAAAAAAAGGATTTTTTTTTTCAACAAATAGTGAAAATTTGATGTGAACCTTGTGATAGATCACAAACTTCTCGTCGCAAATATGCCCTCGGGGTAGCGACTAAAAAGCTTGGAACAAAATCTAATAAGAAAATGGCCGTCCAACGGATCACTGTATTAGACTCTCCTAGATATATGTAGGTGATTTTTGACAGATCACAGATGAATATATGTTGGCCCATGTGATCAATCCTTGGAGAACAGATGATTCAAAAGACAAAAATGGTTCTCAACAGTTGATCCACAATAAGCAGTGCATGTTCTAAGTTCCCTCCAATGACAGTGTTTCTATCGGCTGATCATCCTAAAGACTGATCTACTTAACAACTATTTCCTAAAGACTGCTGGTTACAAAGCCCTGATGAAGACCTTATCAACTGATGATTGTCAAAGCCCTGTTGGAGTCCAAGTACTGCTGATTCAAAGGCCTGATCAACCTATGAGGAAAGCACTGCTCTGCTACATCAGTGGTTCAGCATCAACAACAGATGGGAGCATCAACACTTAGTATATCAATTGTTTAATGTAACAATGTTTATTAGCATCAGTGTTTAGAGGTTGTTAGTCTGTTAGATGTCACTGTCTAGGTGACGTCAGCTTAGATGCTCAGTGGTTAGATTTGCACTATAAATAGAACAGTACCTGTACTGTTCTATTAGCTCTCTTTCACCAATCATCTTGTACGAACAAACTAGTGAGCTCAGGCTGAGGGGGAGTTTAGTATACATGCATGCATAGTTAAACTTTTGTAATCGATACAATATTTTGACTAATGAAATCATGTTTGTTGAAAACTATTCTTCTTGATTGTGTTATAAAGTTTATCTTCAATTTCTAATGCAATTATCCTCTGATCTATCTTCTTTCATTATTCATTTAATTAAACAACACAATCAAACAAACTCAGATCCTAACAATTGGTATCAGAGCATAGGACAGTCAAATTCGATCTAACAATCAATTTGACATAAAAGTTCAGCTCAAATCCATTGATACTAAAGTTGTTCGTATCAGTTAAAAACAGAGTAAAGAGTAATCACATATAAAGTTGATTATTCAAAAACTTCTGTAAAACAATCAAGATGACTTCACACTCACAGGACCCTCATAACACCGGAACACTATTCAAGCCACCTATGCTTGTCAGATCAGAATACAATATATGGCAACATAGGATGGGCCATGTTTTAGCTCAGCAAAACACCAGCTGTTGGAAGTCAGTCATCTCTGGACCACATGTTCCAATGGTGCCTAACACAGAAGATCCCAAGGCCCAAGTGCCTAAACGCCTTGAAAATTACTCAGATCAGGATTTTCAAAAAATTGAATTAGATGCAAAGGCTTTTAGCATTGTGGCTTCAACTATTCCAAATGACATATATGCTGGACTGTTACACTGTAACAGTGCCAAAGAGCTTTGGGATGCACTAAAAGAGCAGTTCGGTGGAACAGAAGAGGTTATAGAAAACAACAGGGAGGTTTTGAATCAACAATATGAAACGTTTTGTCATGTCAAAGGAGAACCTCTAACCCAACAGTTTGAAAGATGTAGCTGTCTCATTAGTGAACTTAAACTGGTTAATGTCGAATTTGCAAAGTCCACTTTAAATAGTAGGTTTCTTAGGTCATTACCAGACAAGTGGGGCATTATAACTTTCGTAACCAGAAATTCTGTGGGTTCTAAAGAGTTAAGTTTGACCCAACTTCATGGTCGGCTCCTCACCTATGAGAGAGAGCTGAACCAGAAAAAGAAGTTGCAGGAATCTGGGAAGGTTGCTGATGATTACACCTTTGGTAACACAACACTTCTGGGTCAAGAAGAATCTGGTGGTAGTAAGGACCAGAGTTATGATCATTACATTGACATAACTGCAGGTGGAGCCTTCAATAACTCTAAGCCTTACTCACCCAACTATGCTTTTATAGCAAGTGGGGAAAACCAAAATTCTGACAACTTATCCTTTGAGCTCAATGACCTCCAACACTTTGATCCCACTGATATGGAGGAAATGGAAATTTTGCACCAATTGGCTTTGCTTAGTGTAAGAACTAGCAAATTTTAGAAGAGAACATGTAGAAAGTTTCCAGGGTTGCATGGGAACTTAAAAGTGGGGTTGGATAAGCCCAAAATAAAGTGCTACAAGTGTAACAGGTTAGGACACTTTGCTAGAGAATGTAGAAGTCAAAACAATGGTCCAATCATTACTCATCCTAGCCCTAGACCTCAAAATACATAAAGCACTGTGCACTATTCCCAATATACACCTGCACCACATATGCAAAACACTGCCCATTTTGCACACCCTGTAAACACTATTCCAGTGCAATATGTTCAAACCATTGTTCCACAAATCCAGTATGTCCAAGCCTCCAATCATTACTCATCCTAGCCCTAGACCTCAAAATACATAAAGCACTGTGCACTATTCCCAATATACACCTGCACCACATATGCAAAACACTGCCCATTTTGCACACCCTGTAAACACTATTCCAGTGCAATATGTTCAAACCATTATTCCACAAATCCAGTATGTCCAAGCCCCTGTCTCTCAGGTCCAAGTGCAACAATCTGCACCACAACATGCTGCACAAACATCTGCTCCAGTAAAGGCCAGTCAGCAAAGCTTCTTTACTGAAGGCTTTGTTGATTGGGGTAGCATGCCTGAAGACTTGAATGATGATAATTTTGCTCTATTTGCTAGATCTAATTTTTCCAATGATGAATTCTGTTTAATGGCATTAGAGACAATACCAGGGCAGGAGTCTGATGAAGTGGAACCCAGTGCTGAAACAGTGGATGAAGTTGCTGAAGCAGTGGTTACTGTTGTTGTTGGTGAACAACTGTTAGAGAAGAAAGAATCAGAACCACTGTTGGAACCTCTTGTTGACCCATGGTGTGCTGATGTAGTTAAAAAAGGATACCAGTGCTTATGAGAATGATTGTGACTGTGCCATGATGGCTGCACCTAAGGTATCACCTCAGGTCTTGAAAAACCTATGATCAGACAAATGCATCATAGCATCTGCTAATTTTAAAGAGGTGAATGGAAACCTTAGGGATAAGATTTTAAAAGATGAAGTACAATTTGAAAAATCTGTTAAAGAATTGAAAAACAAATTGTATGAAAAAGATAATGAAATCTGCAGTCTGAAACATGAACACAACATAACCAAGGATCAACTCCAAGCTATGGTAGAAAAATGCCAAGCTTGTAAAAAGGAGTTGGAAAACACCCAAATCACTTGTGAAAAATGGGTGGAGTCCTGCAAAGGTTATGAGCTGATGTTAGAAAAACAGATCAAAAGCAATGTAAACTTTGGCATAGGCTTCAGGAAAAATGACCAAACTGAAAACATTGCTGAAAATGATTCTGGTTCATTTTGGAAATGGTCAAGAAATTAAAATCACAGATAAAAATGGTAATAATATCATTTTGGAAAGGCCAGAGGGGTCATCAACCTTTAAAGAGATTGAAAAATATCAATTCAAACCCAACTGGTCAGATGAATGTGACATCCTTGAGAATTTCAAACCAATGGATTTTTCCACAGTTGAGGGTGTTAAAGCACCTAAGGCTAAGATCATTTCTCTTAAAGACATCCCAACAGAGGTTAAAAACTCTGTTGCAAAGGAAGTTGAAAAGAGGAAGAAAAGAGAAAAAGTTAAAAATCTGTTTTGTGACTTTTGTGAAAAGAGAAACCATTCCACAAAGGACTGTTTTCATCTAAAAGCTTTTGACATAAACAAAGCAAGTATAATTGAGCCTGCACCTATGTGCACCATCTATGGAAAAACCAACCATCTCACTCAAGAGTGTGTGTACCTCAAAACTTTTGAGGTTAAAATAAAAGAGTATACTTTAAAAACACTTGAGAGTTCATCAAAATCACCCATCAAGAACAAACAACCATTTGTGTCTGTCCAAATAGTTGTTACAAAACAGTTGAACAAAACCTCTGCTCCTAGAGAGGTGCAAGTGACAGATGCACCACCTTCAAACCAATTCCAAAGAAGAAAAGGTCAACCTACATACCAAAGGGTCCCACATGTTTATGTTTATGAGGTCTACAAAAGGCCTTCTAAACCCAAAGTGAACAGGCATCCTTTTGGATTTCAACTCTGACAGGAAATGGTCCACAACAGTAGTTAGAGAAAAATGTTTCAGAAACTGTTCAAAACCTTGAGCTAGCCACTGTCCATGTTCCTGGAATTGAGGCTGATCTTGTTGTGACCCCATCCAAAGCCTTATTGGCTTTGGAGACCCTCCTGAACTAATTGTTTACTTGATGTGCAGGGTTCTTCTGCATGCTTAGATAGTTTATGGTATGTAGATAGTGGAGGCTCCAGGCACATGACTGGATGTAGAGCCCTACTTAAATATTTCAAAGACCATGGAGGGGGTGATATATCCTTTGGTAACAATTCTAAGGGAAAGGTGTTGGGGGTCTGGAACAGTTCAGAATGGGAATCTCAAGTTTGAAAATGTTTATCTTATTGATAATCTGAAGTTTAACCTCCTTAGTGTCTCATAAATGAGTGACAAAGGCTATGGGTCATCCTTCACTAAGGATAACTACAAGATTATTGGGCCAGCAATGGTGAAAAAGATTGAAGCTGTCATAGCCGGGGGTAAAACACATCTTGTTGCTCAAAGGAGTGGCAATGTGTATGTAGTTGATATGTCACAAGATAACCCAATGATTGATGCTTATATGTTCTCAGCTGCCTCTAACAAAGAGACAGAATTATGGCACAGAAGACTTGGGCACACAAATCTCAAGACTATCACTACACTCTCAAAACAAGGCCTTGTAAGATGTCTTCCACATAAACTGTTTACTTGTTCTGAGCATTGTGTTTCCTGTCTAAAAGGTAAACAACATAAAAGCTCATACAAGTCCATTGAAGAGTCCAAAACAATCAAGTGTTTGCAACTGCTGCACATAGATTTGTTTGGCCCAGTAAAAATCATGAGTTTGAAAAAGAAAAGATACTGTTTGGTTATTATAGATGATTTTTCTAGGTTTACATGGACTTACTTTTTACATTCTAAAGATGAGACTGCATGTATTTTGCAAGACTTTGTCAAGCAGGTTGAAAAGCAATTTAACTTGCCAATAAAAATCTTTAGAAGTGATAATGGAACAGAGTTTAGAAACAAAGAATTGGATGATTTCTATGTGTCAAAAGGGATTGTAAGGTAGTACAACATCCCAAGAACACTAGAAAAAATAGGGTGGTTGAAAGGAAAAACAGAACTTTGATTGAAGCTGCCAGAACAATGCTTGCAGACTCAGGTTTACCCTTAACTTTTTGGGCAGAGGCTGTAAACACTGCTTGTTATGTGCAGAACAGATTTTTAACCCAGGCATCAAAAGACTGCCATGGCAAACTTGTGAAAACCTTCCTAGAGGTTATCCAAGTAGAATGAAAGAAGAAAACATGATAAAATAAGAAGAGAAGTGAGCTAAAATTCACTTAGAATGTTTGTAACTTTCTGCAAGTATTGCAAATTAGAGAGCAAACAAGAAGATTTGGAAGTAAGTGTTTGGAAAGTGTTTAGGAATGTATGGAGGCTCCTATTTATAATGGGGTTGATTAGGGCTAGAGTTAAATGAGTTAGGAGGTGACTGGAGGTGAAAAAAGTGACAAAAATGGACCAACCCGTGAGCTGGCAGTGTTCTGTTGTGGATAGATCTCTCCCGCGCGTCACTGGAGATACCCTGGTATCTCCCGCGTGGCGCTAGGGAGCACTTTTTGAAAATGTCCATTTTAGCCCCTGACCTTTGAAAGTATGATATTTATGCTGTAAACTTCCATTTTAGCCCGTTTTTAGTTATTCAAAGTGTAATAAAGTATAGTACGAGTGTATGCATGTATGGTTAATAATCCCAAGTATTTCGAGTCTCGACCTTTGCGTATAAACATGTATTCGACGTATGATTGCTGATAACACAAGTATGTAACAAGTATATGTATAAAATTGAATTTCCATTATGATCAAAGCCTCAGATTACAAGATTGGAAAGGAATTATGGATACGATACGGTTAAAAGTTTCCAAAAATAGAAATACGATTACAACTTTCTAAATAAGGAAAGTACAAAAATGAGAAGCGTTACCCGTGGCCATTGTACTTGCTGTACTATCCAAGATTTGCATATCTGGAAGTTGACCATGACCCGTGTCCATGCGACACGGCCCCGTGTCTCTTGTCTGCTTCTATATGTCTTTTTCTTCCTAGAATCTTGGGTACGGCACGACCACATGCCCGACAGGCACGACCGGTTCTTGTCTTCTGATTTGTTGTTTTTGGCCTTGGGGTGAAGCTCGGAGGGTTGGTAGATTGTATCAACTTCCTTTCTTTTGTATTAATGTTGGTTTTTGTCGTTAATTTGTTCCTTTTGTACATTTAAGCTTTTTTAATCCTGAAATTCAAAAGTATACAAAGAAACACAATTTTTCCAACATCAGTTTTAAAAAGAGTTGTTTTTATACTTTATTTGATATGACTTATATGTTGCATTTGGCTTGCCGCAAATAGTAAAAGCTACGGCGTCTATCATCAAAAAATGCTGAAAACCCCCAACCCGGGTGTCCGTAAATGTAAAAGTAGATAAAAACTCTAAACTAATCTCCCTGTGGGCCCGCTCTGCAGCGGCATCAAATAAGCGGTCCCACGGGGAGTTAGCTGGCATGAGCTCCCGGACCCGACCGATCGCTCCAATATCGGTCAAAAACTGAATATCAATGGTCCGAGGCGCATCCAGCACTATCTCTCGTAATCTGCCCAAAACCCTATAGGCGGTCGTACCTCGAGGGATATCTCTAATAAACTGCCCCGTCTTAGTAAAATCGGGCACAATCTCCTCCTCTTGTCCACGTCCATGTCCCCGTCCGCGTCCACGGCCCCGACCCTGACTGTCACACCCTGGCTTTGCGGAAGCGTGGTTAATTTGGTGTGACTTCTTAATACCATAACTTAATCATAACAAGCTATATGAAATAAAAACCATGCAAGATCATCCATAGGATTAAGTTTTAAAACAAACGTACCACAACATTGTTTTATGACGTTGACTCATGCAACGGGAACTACAACCTGATAGCATAAAAACATTGTTCAACAAACACAAACATCAACATGACATAAACGTAGTTTAAGGACTGTGACTCATCCAGGTAAAAGTCACATCCCCTAAACCTGGATGACCTCGTATCACTTTGCAGCGGGAAAACGTAACATGCCGCGCCAGATCTTTAGTTCCCTGAAATACATGTAAGTTGGAAAAATCAACAATAATGTTGAGCGAGTTCATTCGTAAGTGAGTAATAAAACCTTTGTATGTATAAAATCCTGGTATGTAGCAAATAAGGAAAAAGAGATCACCAATGGTTTGCAAGGCCATTGATATGTGCGAAGTGCAAGTAGGAAGACTCAAACCTAGCGGATTTATGCGTTGGGCACAAAGTCACCCCGAGGTCCGTTATGCTGGGCCTGGGGCTGGGCTTGCTACACCCAGATAGATCTACCGCTTCTGTCCCTCGGTCCTACCCTGAGGATTAATGGCCTCAAGTTTCCGCCTACCCACTCACATGATCTAAGTAGTAACCCTCCTTACGCTAACCATACCATGTATAAAGTACTCATAAATATAGTAACATGTATTTCACCCCCGCAGTTTAGAAAACTGAAAACAGTTAAGAGAAAAGGGGGACATGAACTCACTGTGGTGCGTCTCTACCAAGTAAATCTCCTGATCAAACCGCTGAGCGACGACCTACACATACTAAATCTATTAGACGGACGACCGTGCCTTAAGGTTTAAGTTTTTTGGGAAAATAGTTAGACAACTATTTCGTGTTTACACTTGGCAAATATTTGGTAGATAGACTCCTTCCCAAGGATGGGGGATTTAATACATGTGTGTTCGTAAAATTCGAAATATATTATTAAGTCTCACTTAAAATATATTATATTTCTGACTCCAAAATATAAATATTTTTCCCAAAAATATTATATTTTAATATATATGATTTTCCCAAGATAATACCTTGACAAAATACGCGTTCATAAATATTTTCTTAAAATGCGTAAGTTACGTTTTAAAGGTCGGGTGGTATTAACTATACCGTTGTAACTTAAATATTTATCGTAAAGGCGTTCGTATTATTTTGGAGTTGTTAACATTTGGTAATATTATTTTTACCCTAAAAATAATATTTGCATAGTTCACAAAATAATCATAAACATTTATACAAGTGATGTTATGGAAAATACATATACTAAATATATATTTTAGCAAGTTTTATTTTGTGAAGATCCCACCTCCGACACTTAGTAATTTTGTAATAAAGATCGTGGCGAAATTTATATTTTTTGAAAACAAGTTAAAAATGTATTTCTAACACTTGTGATGAAAATATTTCCAAGTGTTAGGTTTTTGGAAAAATTTCGCCAGAGTTTCCCCTGTAACTGGAGGTGGCCACGCTTTCAAGCGTATCATTTTCTTTTATAATTCAAATCAACAATTTTCTCATTCACAATAACAATTTCCAAACCATCAAACTAGTCAATATATATGTAAATCGCAAAAATTACATGAACTTGTGGTTTGTCCAAAATATGTAGTAATTTCCATTACTTTCAGTGGATCTTTGCAATAATCTACTTGGTTTCTTGTGAATCTCGTTTTTAAAGAGAATATATCTTCACATCTTCTTGTAAAATTTGACAAAAATAGTTCTTTGTCTAAACTTAGTGTTACACAAGTGTTTACACACTTGTGTGCTTACAAAAATCACTTTTGTTTAGTAAAGATCCGGTTTAGAAAGTATGATTTCACTTGACACTTGGTTCTTCAAAAATACCACTTGTAGATCCGTAGATCTACTAGTTTTGAACACTATTTCATAAGTAAAATCGTTTTTACACAAGTTCATGCTTCGTAAGTGGTAGTGTTCATCATTTAACCCCTTTTTACACTTAATCATACTCTATGTCATGATCCATGAACATGACTAATCCCGGTTAGATGATGATCCGTGCTACCACAACATAGATCGGCACTAAATAATTACACAAAACAAGTCTTACAAGATTTGCACAACTTTATAGCTTTTATCCAACATAATCATCATTTTAGTAAACTTTTCATATGTCATCTTGTAAGTTCATGAATTTTAACCGACAAAGTTCGTTTTAACCACTTTAGAATAGATCGAGAGGGTGTTTATAGTCACTTACTACTAGCTCGAGGCTAGGGAAGAAACTAGTCGAAGATCGGGTGGATAAAAGCAATGAGGTGAGGTTCTTCACGATCCGAATGCACCAAGCTTCCTTGTATGAGATCCTTGACACTTGTATGCCCTTGGAATAGCTTGAAGGAAATTGAAAATGGATGGTTGTGGGTGGTGTTCGGCCGAGAACCAAGAGGGAGAGGGAGAGAGTGTTTTGGTGAGTTTGTGTGTGTGAATGTTATGTTGTGTCATGACTTGATCTTATAGGTAAATTCATCACAATTAACCAAAGGATTAAGTGTCTACTAGATATGGGACATTAAGATTATTTTAATCATCAAAGTACAAAGGGGAGGGTCACCATGTGACCGAATTCGGTTGGGGGGGGGGTGTAATCCGGTTAGTTTCCAACTAATAGTTAGGCATTAGTTAAGTTAAGTTGAAGGTTAACTCGGTTACTAGCGTGTTGTGCATTATAGCGGGTGTTAGGGTATTCAGGGACCCTAACTGGCTCAGAAAAAAGAAAAACAATGTTATTGGCAATATTTTTATGTTCCGGGTAAAGTCCGGTTGTTCGGTTGGATAGTGATCCGTTAAAGTGCTTAACAAAGCTTTAAAGTGTCGTTATTACTATTTTTAGTGACACAACTTATTCCCGACACTTTGGAAAGTGTCTAGTAATATTTTTCTCATGTTTTGGCACTTTATTAGTTAGCTAGATGCTGAATTTTTAATTAAAGTGCTGAATTTTGTACTTAAAGTACGTTTTAGGCACATCCGGTCACTGTAACTTATACCTAGTGACGCAGTTCTACAACCTCATATCCCTACACTCACTACTAGTGTAGTAAACTATCTCGGGCTCATACAGGCCTTAGAGGCAGTGTCTGCCTGATGCTGGCTATATCAGCATGTTTAATAGGTTATCCGTTCATAGTGCTACTGTGCTTTTGTGCATCAAGATTGTCACTAGAGTTCAGTATGTAAATAATGGAGTGACAGCAAATAGAGTATGATGCAAGTATGTACATGTATCAGTATTTCAAGTAGCAGTTTATCCACAATTTCAAGTAATCACAGTAATTAAGCAGTAATTAATTATTAATTAAGTCGTACGAATACCTGGTTTAGTGAGGGTTGTCACATTCTCCCCCCGTTAGAAAAATTTCGTCCCGAAATTTTAAGTTCTACTTCTAGTTGCAGGGTTCTTGGGAAATAAGTGGGGGTATTTCTCTTTCATCCGGTCCTCACGCTCCCAGGTGTATTCAGGACCATGTCTGGCATTCCAACGAACCTTGACGAGCTTGACACTGCTCCGACGGGTTTTGTTGACTTTCCAATCCGTAACCCCAACAGGTTCTTCCACAAAATGGAGCGTATCGTCAACATGAATCTCGTCAGTGGGAATGACAACGGTATCTTGAGTTGGACTTTTCTTCAAATTTGATACATGAAATGTATCGTGAACACCATTCAGTTCAGCAGGTAAGTCCAGCTTGTAGGCTACTAACCCAATTCTTTACAAAATTCTGAACGGACCAATATACCGCGGATTCAACTTTCCACGCTTCCCGAAGCGTGCCACACCCTTCCAGGGTGATACCTTCAACAAAACCATATCACCTACCTCAAATTCCAGGGGTTTCCTTCTTCGGTCCGCATAACCTTTCTGACGATCACGAGCCGCCTTGATGCGATCCCGGATCTGTGCGATCTTGTCTGTGGTTTCCTAGACCATGTCAGGACCAACCAATTGTCTATCACCCGCATCAGACCAACAAAGCGGTGATCTGCACTTGCGGCCATATAGAGCTTCAAATGGCGCGGCACCAATACTGGTGTGGTAGCTGTTGTTGTATGAAAATTCGACCAATGGCAAATGCTTATCCCAGCTACCTCCCAAATCTATAACACATGCTCTCAGCATATCTTCCAAAGTCTGTATCGTCCGTTCGCTTTGTCCGTCGGTCTGTGGGTGAAATGCAGTGCTCATATTCAATTGCGAGCCAAAAGCTTCTTGGAAGGATTGCCAAATCCTTGATACGAACCTTCCGTCTCTATCAGAGATGATCGAGAGAGGTACTCCATGGCGCGTAACGATTTCTCTCATGTAAATTTCAGCCAACTTGCTCGTATTATCCTTCTCCCTGATAGGTAAGAAGTGCGCTGATTTTGTTAATCGGTCCACTATTACCCAAATAGTGTCATGACCTCTTGGTGTTCTTGGCAACTTCGTAATAAAATCCATGGAGATTTGTTCCCATGTCGTCTTGGGAATCTCGGGTTGTTGCAGAAGTCCCGAAGGCTTCTGGTATTCCGCTTTCACTTTAGCGCACGTTAAACACTTGCTTACATAAACAGCAACATCGCCTTTCATACTAGGCCACCAGTAGTAATCTTTAAAGTCTTGGTACATCTTATCCGCTCCTGGGTGGATAGAGTACCGTGATTTTTGAGCTTCATCAAAAATAACTTTCCTCAAACCACCAAACAGAGGAACCCAAATCCTTTTCTCAAAACATAACGTTCCTTCCTCGTTTGGCACCAATTGCTTCTCCATCCCACGGAGATATTCTTCTTCAAGGTTTCTTTCCTTAAGAGCTTCTTTCTGCTCGACACGAATGCGCAAGGAAAGATCGGTTTGGATAATCATCTCCAAAGCCCTAACCCTTATGGGCTTGATCCTCTCTTTTCGACTTAGGGCGTCGGCGACCACATTCGCCTTCCCTGGATGATACTTTATCTCGCAGTCGTAATCGTTCAACAACTCAACCCAACGTCTTTGTCTCATATTCAACTCCTTTTGGTTGAATATGTGTTGCAGGCTCTTATGATCTGTGAAGATTGTACATTTCATACCATAAAGGTAGTGTCTCCAGATCTTTAATGCAAACACCACTGCGCCAAGTTCCAAATCATGTGTGGTATAATTCTTTTCATGTACTTTCAGTTGGCGCGATGCGTAAGCTATAACTTTCTGGCGTTGCATCAACACGCAACCCGAACCATGACGTGAGGCGTCACAGTATACCACAAAATCGTCAGTACCTTCCGGTAGTGCTAAGATTGGCGCATTACAAAGCTTATCCTTCAATATCTGGAACGCTTCTTCCTGTTTGATTCCCCAATAAAACTTCTTATCCTTCTGCGTGAGGAGCGTCAATGGTTGAGCGATCTTTGAAAAATCCTCAATGAACCTTCGATAGTAGCCCGCCAAACCCAAGAATTGCCGAATCTCGGTTGGCGTCTTTGGCGTTTCCCAATTCTTGATCGCTTCGATCTTGGTGGGATCCACATGAATTCCATCTCCATTCACCACGTGTCCAAGAAATTGGACTTCACGTAGCCAAAACTCGCACTTAGAGAATTTGGCATACAACTGTTCCTTCTTCAGCAACTCCAAAATAGCTCTTAGATGCTGTTCGTGCTCAGCCTTTGTCTTTGAATAAATCAAAATGTCGTCGATGAACACAATCATGAACTTATCCAAGTACGGCTTGCAAACTCTATTCATCAAATCCATAAAGACTGCAGGTGCGTTTGTCAACCCAAACGGCAGAACTAGGAACTCGTAGTGTCCATAGCGAGTTCTGAAGGCTGTCTTCGGGAGACTTCCCTCCTGTATCCTTAGCTGATGGTATCCAGATCGAAGATCGATCTTTGAATAAAAGCTTGAACCATGGAGTTGGTCAAATAGATCATCGATTCTTGGCAGAGGGTATCTATTCTTGATTGTCAGCTTATTCAACTCCCGGTAGTCAATACACATACGGAAACTACCGTCCTTCTTCTTGACAAACAGGACCGGAGCTCCCCAAGGCGAGAAGCTTGGTCAGATAAATCCCTTGTCTAACAACTCTTGAAGTTGTGTCGACAGTTCTTGCATCTCAGACGGGGCAAGTCTATAGGGTGCCTTAGCCACAGGCGCGGCGCCTGGAACTAAGTCGATGCGAAACTCTACTTGCCTCTGAGGCGGCAATCCAGGCAAGTCCTCTGGGAAGACTTCTGGATATTCCCTCACGACAGGTATGTCTTTGATTTTCGGCTCAACAGCTTTCTTATCTACAAAAGGTGCCAGGAAGGCATCACATCCCTTTTGCAAACACTTTCGTGCTTTTAAGCAGCTGATGATTCTCAAAGGCGTATCACGCTTCTCTCCATGAACCACAATTGTTTCACCATCTTCGGTTGGGATACGAACGACCTTTTCGTGACAAACTATCTCAGCCTTGTTGCCTGATAACCAATCCATTCCTACCACCACGTCGAAGCTTCCCAACTGGACTGGTAGTAGGTCCAGAGCAAGCTCACGCTCTCCCAATTCGATTACACAACCTCTGACAACTTCATTGGCTTCCACCAACTTTCCATTCGCCAATTCGATTGAGTAGGGAATATCTAACTTACTAGCGGCTAACCCAAGCATATTCTTAAACTCTAACGATACGAAGCTATAATCGGCACCAGTATCAAATAAAACGGATGCATAGCGTTGGTTTACAGGGAACGTACCAGTAACGACATTGGGATCCTGGCGCGTTTCTCTCGCTTCGATATTGAAAACTCTTCCACGGGCTTGGTTCAATTTTGGGCAGTTTCTCTTATAATGCCCAATATCACCACAGTTAAAGCATCCAGGTCGTTACCCGTTTCCACCTCCATTTCCAGCTTGATTATTCCTTTGGTTACGATTCACAGCGCCCGCTTGATTCACATTGTTGCCTCGATTCCCATTACCTCCATTGTTTCCTTGTGGGCGATTTTCATTTCCACCCCGGTTATTGTTTCTGTTTCCAAATCCTCCTTGGCCTCCCTGGCCAACAGTGGCCCAACAAGAATCCTTCGAGTGGCCAGGTTTCCCACACGCTTCACACACTTTCAAACCACACCGGCCAGAATGGTGACGCTGGCAGGCGTTGCACTTGGGCTGGGTGCCCATATATCCCTTTCCTTTCCTTCCACTACCAGCTGTAACCTGAGCTGGCGCGCTTGGCTCTCCTTTCTTAACAACCCCACTAGTGCCTTGCTTGAAGTTTGAGAACTTTCGTTTGTTACCTCCGGATGACTCGACGTGAGTCTCCTTTTTCTTTGGCTCAGTGTCAGAAAACTTATCTAGGCGGATAGCCTCCTCAGTGAGAGCCACGCTCAGATCAGTTACCTCAGTAATTGTCGCAGGCTTGGATGAGGTCACCATACTTATGATTTGAGGAGCTAATCCCCAAATGAAGCGCTCAATCTGCTTGAATTCTGGCGTGACCATATAAGGTACCACATGCGATAAGTCATGAAACCTCTGAACATACTCTGCGATCTTCGGACCTTCCATCTTCAAATGCCAAAATTCAGTTTCCAACCTTTGGATTTCAGCGCGAGAGCAATACTTTTTACGCATAAGCTCTTTCAGTTCGGTCCATGTCATTGCGTAGGCTGCGGCTTCTCCAAGAGTCTGCACTTGCAAATTCCACCAGGACAGGGCTCCATCCAAGAATAGCCCAGAAATGTAGGTGACTTGCTGGTCTGGTGCACACTTGCTCATGCGGAGAACAGATTCCGTCTTCTCGGCCCAACAAACAAAAGCGACAGTACCTCCGGTGCCATCAAAGTTGACAGGCTTGCAGTCTAGAAACTGCTTGTAGGTGCACCCTGCACATACGTTACAACATGAATGGCATTAGCACCTTTGCTAGAGATATCCAATTAGATCATGGTATGTCTTAATGACTTAGTATTACCATGAGGTGGATTGTTGTTGCCAGTATTGCCAGAATTACTTCCACTAGTCCCTCCTAGAGAGGCGGCGTACTGTGCGATGGCAGCAGCGATGACTTGCTGAAGCTCTGCCTCATTGGTAGGCATCGGCGTTTGACGTCTCGGTGGCATCTTCTAAAAGATGTGTTCACGTGGGTCAGGTCATAGTAAAGCGTACGTATATAACGATAGGAATAGTACATAACATCTCATGTTATAAACACACCAATCACATAACATCCCATGTTACAATCATATCAATCACTCAACATCCCATGTTATAAATACACCAATCACACAACATCCCATGTTATAAATATATCAATCACACAACATCCCATGTCGTAAAACATAAATAATCAATCAAAACAATCACATATGATGAGAATACTGCGATTGCATTGCTATAAATCGAGACCACATGGTAAAGTGTACAAGTACATAATAGTGTCATACATCATCATCGACTAAGGGCTACATCACCCCAGTCCAAAAGAATATCAAATCAGTGTCAATACATCCCATATACATGATCAACAAAAGTCAGAATCAGAATGCAGTCTCCAAAAAGTAGCTGTGTAGTCAGAGCAATCGTCGTCGTCTCACCAACGTCCACCCATGCTGTACTCAAGATGCCCTATACTGATGGCGGCGGAGGAGGGGGAAAATGGGAATAAAACAAACGACGCAAATGGAGCCAGTCCTCCTCCATGGCTCACTAGGAACTCAACCAGGACGCCATCTACTGCTCCACTGCCAAAAGGCATGCAGCAGAGTCCTGTGGCAATGGTCGAGAGGGCTGCGAAGAAGCAGGGTGGGTCTGTCCCTGACATTGGCACGACGGTGGCTGAGCTCTCTCGAGCTCCTGAATACGCCGTGTGAGTGCCTCCTGCTGGACAACAAACGACATCAGAACGTCCTCAATAGCATATCCCATATGGAAAGGATGGTAGGGGTCGGATGGTGGCATAATAGGCGGTGACGTCCAGAGAAATGGCTCACTGGCTGGATCGAAAGGTGGCACAGAGAATGGAGGAACAGGGGGAATAGCAGTAGAAAACTGTGGTACCACTGGGATAGATACCGGCACATGTCCAAAGGGATGAGCCGAGGAACCCTCTCCAGGTCGAGCTGGAGGTGTGAACTGAGGGAACGAAAAAGAGGAATCAATGTGACGTGCATCGGTGGTATGAGGGGGAACAGGTGGGAGCTCATCATCAGCGTCAATCCACCCATTCTGGGTGTGCGCATACCGAGGATCAATATAGGTCGCGAATAGTGCATGCTCGGGCTCCAGGGGAACAGGATCAGGTAGGGGAGCAACAACAGGGTCAACAGGTACATCAACGATGAGAGGGGCATCAACATGGTCAGCAGCAACAACATGGTCACCCTCCAAAAGTGGAGCATCGACAGGGTGATCATCAACGGGTAAAGCGGCAATCACAGGGTCAACAACGGGCATGCCAGCATGAATAGGGTCATGCTTAAACACAGGGTCAAGAGCGGCTACCGGCTCGGGGGCCATGGCAGGCTCGGGGTCATCAAATGCCATCTCAAAATCTGCATGGTCAACAAACGCAGGGTCAATGGGATCAACTGGGTCAACTGGGTCAACCGGGTCCTCCATAGGCTGATCCAGGGGTATAAACTCTATGTCCTGATCTGGGTCGAACCCAGGGGGAAAGACAGGATCGGAATCCTCCTCAATATCGTGCTCGAAAGCGAAGCTAGGGGCAGGGGCAACAGAGGATGCCCTATCAGGATCTGAACCGTGAGAAAAGTGCTGCGCACTCTGAGTGTGCGATGGTGCAGAGGCCACAGACTCGAAAGAGTCTGGGACCGGTGAGTGAGCAGGTGACTCCTCAGCGGGAGCATCTGCGAGCAACAAAAGATCACCAGCAGCTAGGAGGGCCTCGCCCTGAACATCATCCTCTAAGGGCTCATCATCAAACAGATCGACGTCGCCATCAGCGTCGGCGTCGAGGAGTATATCAAGAGCAGGGTATGAAGCAAGTGGTATCGGGGCAAGGATCTCTACGAGCGGTAGGTCCCCAGCAAAAGGGCCATCAGCGGGCTCGTCGACAGCGTCGGGTAACGCAAAGGGCAGGAAGTCATCCTCATCTGTGCTGGTAACATCTGATGTGTGGACCTCATGCTCCAAAGACTCTCGGTCGTCTGATACAATGGGCCTAGGGCCCGTGGTGTCTGAATCACCAGTGGCTGACGAGTCCATGGTGTCTGTATAACACAAATATGCACAAATAATCAATCATACAATCAGATAAACACATTAGTCACCAATTAAGCAATCAAATAGTTCTCCTAGTCCCACTAGCCTCCCAGCCTCCCAGACTGATCTTCCTAGTCCCACTAGCCTCCCAGCCTCCCAGACTGCTCTTCCTGGTCCCACTAGCCTCCCAGCCTCCCAGACTGCTCTTCCTAGTCCCACTAGCCAATTCTCTCAGCCTCTCAGACTGACTCCCTAGTCCCACTAGACAACTACCTCGGCCTCCCAGACCGAGCCTCGGCCTCCCAGACCGAGCCTCAAATTAATAAATAAAATGTGTTCAACATTTGTTTGTAAAAACGTTTTGGATCTGGACTTAAGTGGTATGCAGTGTAAAAATGTTTTCGTGAGAGCCCTAGTGATCATAGTCTAGACTCGAGAAGGAATCCTAGTTCGCTATGATCAGAGCTCTGATACCAAGCTGTCACACCCTGGCTTTGCGGAAGCGTGGTTAATTTGGTGTGACTTCTTAATACCATAGCTTAACCAAACCATGCAAGATCATCCATAGGATTAAGTTTTAAAACAAACGTACCACAACATTGTTTTATGACGTTGACTCATGCAACGGGAACTACAACCTGATAGCATAAAAACATTGTTCAACAAACACACACATCAACATGACATAAACGCAGTTTAAGGACTGTGACTCGTCTAGGTAAAAGTCACATCCCCTAAACCTGGATGACCTCGTATCACTTTGCAGCGGGGAAACGTAACATACCGCGCCAGATCTTTAGTTCCCTGAAATACATGTTAGTTGGAAAAATCAACAATAATGTTGAGCGAGTTCATGTGTAAGTGAGTAATAAAACCTTTGTATGTATAAAATCCTGGTATGTAGCAAATAAGGAAAAAGAGATCACCAATGGTTTGCAAGGCCATTGATATGTGTGAAGTGCAAGTAGGAAGACTCAAACCTAGCGGATTTATGTGTTGGGCACAAAGTCACCCCGAGGTCCGTTATGCTGGGCCTGGGGCTGGGCTCGCTACACCCAGATAGATCTACCGCTCCTGTCCCTCAGTCCTACCCTGAGGATTCATGGCCTCAAGTTTCCGCCTACCCACTCACATGATCTAAGTAATAACCCTCCTTACGCTAACCATACCATGTATAAAGTACTCATAAATATAGTAACATGTATTTCACCCCCGCAGTTTAGAAAACTGAAAACAGTTAAGAGAAAAGGGGGACATGAACTCACTGTGGTGCGTCTCTACCAAGTAAATCTCCTGATCAAACTGCTGAGCGACGACCTACACGTACTAAATCTATTAGACGGACGGCCGTGCCTTAAGGTTTAAGTTTTTGGGGAAAATAGTTAGACAACTATTTCGTGTTTACACTTGGCAAATATTTGGTAGATAGACTCCTTCCCAAGGATGGGGGATTTAATACATGTGCGTTCGTAAAATTCGAAATATATTATTAAGTCTCACTTAAAATATATTTTATTTCTGACTCCAAAATATAAATATTTTTCCCAAAAATATTATATTTTAATACATATGATTTTCCCAAGATAATACCTTGACAAAGTACGCGTTCATAAATATTTTCTTAAAATGCGTAAGTTACGTTTTAAAGGTCGGGTGGTATTAACTATACCGTTGTAACTTAAATATTTATCGTAAAGGCGTTCGTATTATTTTGGAGTCGTTAACATTTGGTAATATTATTTTTAACCTAAAAATAATATTTGCATAGTTCACAAAATAATCATAAACATTTATACAAGTGATGTTACGGAATATACATATACTAAATATATATTTTAGCAAGTTTTATTTTGTGAAGATCCCACCTCCGACACTTAGTAATTTTGTAATAAAGATCGTGGCGAAATTTATATTTTTTGAAAACAAGTTAAAAATGTATTTCTAACACTTGTGATGAAAATATATCCAAGTGTTAGGTTTATGGAAAAATTTCGCCAGAGTTTCCCCTGTAACTGGAGGTGGCTACGCTTTCAAGCGTATCATTTTCTTTTATAATTCAAATCAACAATTTTCTCATTCACAATAACAATTTCCAAACCATCAAACTAGTCAATATATATGTAAATCACAAAAATTACATGAACTTGTGGTTTGTCCAAAATATGTAGTAATTTCCATTACTTTCAGTGGATCTTTGCAATAATCTACTTGGTTTCTTGTGAATCTCGTTTTTAAAGAGAATATATCTTCACATCTTCTTGTAAAATTTGACAAAAATAGTTCTTTGTCTAAACTTAGTGTTACACAAGTGTTTACACACTTGTGTGCTTACAAAAATCACTTTTGTTTAGTAAAGATCCGGTTTAGAAAGTATGATTTCACTTGACACTTGGTTCTTCAAAAATACCACTTGTAGATCCGTAGATCTACTAGTTTTGAACACTATTTCATAAGTAAAATCGTTTTTACACAAGTTCATGCTTCGTAAGTGGTAGTGTTCATCATTTAACCCCCTTTTACACTTAATCATACTCTATGTCATGATCCATGAACATGACTAATCCGGGTTAGATAATGATCTGTGCTACCACAACATAGATCGGCACTAAATAATTACACAAAACAAGTCTTACAAGATTTACACAACTTTATAGCTTTTATCCAACATAATCATCATTTTAGTAAACTTTTCATATGTCATCTTGTAAGTTCATGAATTTTAACCGACAAAGTTCGTTTTAACCACTTTAGAATAGATCGAGAGGGTGTTTATAGCCACTTACTACTAGCTCGAGGCTAGGGAAGAAACTAATCGAAGATCGGGTGGATAAAAGCAATGAGGTGAGGTTCTTCACGATCCGAATGCACCAAGCTTCCTTGTATGAGATCCTTGACACTTGTATGCCCTTGGAATAGCTTTAAAGAAATCGAAAATGGATGGATGGTTGTGGGTGGTGTTCGGCCGAGAACTAAGAGGGAGAGGGAGAGAGTGTTTTGGTGAGTTTGTGTGTGTGAATGTTATGTTGTGTCATGACTTGATCTTATAGGCAAATTCATCACAATTAACCAAAGGATTAAGTGTCTACTAGATATGGGACATTAAGATTATTTTAACCATCAAAGTACAAAGGGGAGGGTCACCATGTGACCGAATTCGGTTGGGGGGGGGGTAATCCGGTTAGTTTCCAAGTAATAGTTAGGTATTAGTTAAGTTAAGTTGAAGGTTAACTCGGTTACTAGCGTGTTGTGCATTATAGCGGGTGATAGGGTATTCAGGGACCCTAACTGGCTCAGAAAAAAGAAAAACAATGTTATTGGCAATATTTTTATGTTCCGGGTAAAGTCCGGTTGTTCGGTTGGATAGTGATCCATTAAAGTGCTTAACAAAGCTTTAAAGTGTCGTTATTACTATTTTTAGTGACACAACTTATTCCCGACACTTTGGAAAGTGTCTAGTAATATTTTTCTCACGTTTTGGCACTTTATTAGTTAGCTAGATGCTGAATTTTTAATTAAAGTGCTGAATTTTGTACTTAAAGTACGTTTTAGGCACATCCGGTCCCTGTAACTTATACCTAGTGACGCAGTTCTACAACCCTCGTATCCCTACACTCACTACTAGTGTAGTAAACTATCTCGGGCTCATACAGGCCTTAGAGGCAGTGTCTGCCTGATGCTGGCTATATCAGCATGTTTAGTAGGTTATCTGTTCATAGTGCTACTGTGCTTTTGTGCATCAAGATTGTCACTAGAGTTCAGTATGTAAATAATGGAGTGACAGCAAATAGAGTATGATGCAAGTATGTACATGTATCAGTATTTCAAGTAGCAGTTTATCCACAATTTCAAGTAAGCACAGTAATTAAGCAGTAATTAATTATTAATTAAGTCGTACGGATACCTGGTTTAGTGAGGGTTGTCACACTGACCCTGACCTCGACCTCTACGGGCCGCACCAGCTGCTGATGACTCAGCCATATCGTCTGTAAAAATAACAATTACAACTTAGCAATCACTATATGATTACCGTTAACGTATTACACGACTACTGTTCTTGTATACGAACGTATTGTACATATCATATACGCTCTGTACACATCAAGTATAGGTTTCTTATACTCACGTGTTATACATCTCGTACACGATCCGTAAACATGAAGCATACGATCGTACGCGTAACTATTATACGCACGTATACGCTACGTACACCTCAGATATACGTTTCCTATACGCACGTATTATATGCCACGGATACGCAAAAAATATAACAAATTGGGAATAAAATATAAGTTCATATGATCGTATACAACGTATATGATCGTATACAGCTTGAACATTCAACCAGTATACGACCGTATATACCGTATACGATCGTATACTGGTTGAATATTCAAACATTATACGAGCGTATATAGTGTATACAATCATATACCGTTTGAATATTCATCTGCTATACGAGTGTATATATTGTATATGATCGTATAACTTTTGAATATTCAAGTGTATATGATCGTATAAATTGTATACGACCGTATACAATTGAATAATCAGTTACAATTTTCAGTTTCAATTTTTTTTTCAAATTCAATTATACAATCGTAATCGTTACGCCTATCTACGCTATTCGATCCTTTACTATACAAGACCATAATCTAACATGTTTCGGAATTTGAAAGTTTACTATACGAAAACATACCGTATAGGAAGAACGAGAAGAAAACGCTAAAAACGCCGAAGAACGCTATCCAAGAACGATCCGAGAGAAAACCGAGAGAATTTTTGGTGGAATGTTGAGGCCGTATGGTGGAAATGAGGTCGTATAAAGCTTATACGATCTTTTTTCCTTTGTATACGGACCGTATAAATGTATACGACCCGTACACAATAATTTAATGTTTTTTAATTCAGTCATATACTTAATATACGATCACTGTATACGAGGCGTATACGTTTATACGACCCATATACAATTAAGTATTTTTCATTTTTCTTAAATTACTATATGCGGAAGTGACGAAGATACGGTCGGTATGTGTTAACGTTGATTCGTTTAAATGTTTTTTCAAGTTCAATTTCAACAAGTTGCCAAAACATTTACATAACGTGTATGTTCATCATTACAAATTGTCAAAACATGCAAATTGATTCGTTTAAACGCTTTTTCAAGTTCAATTTCAACAAGTTGCCAAAACATTTATATAACGTGTATGTTCATCATTACAAATTGTCAAAACATGCAAATAACATTTTATATTCATAGGGCACCTAAATCCACGTAATTGCTGGTCCTGTATTCATCAACGATCTTATTATATTGGTCAATACGTTCGTTGTAATAGTGATACCAACTATCTGCTGGCGTATTCCGTGTCGGTTGTCGCCAGTATCCAGATGGGGTTGGCATTGGATATTCCCCTTCTAATCTGACGTGAATAAAATGGTTCCTGTTTACATGTACAAGCGCGACTGTTCGATGCGGAATACTTTCTTCGGCTATTCTGAACATGGGAAAAAATGAAGCACAACCAAGGTCACTTAATAAGAGACAAACGACATTCCACCGGTTTGCTATTAGAAGCCCCGTGAAAGGCATTTGTAGCCACTTATGTTGAGGTGCTCCGTTTATACCAGACCAAACTAATGAATCCAGAACATTTTGATACTCAGGTCCATTTATCTTTTTACATAATTCGTGGAACCGGTTGCACTCATCATGAAGCTGCGCCCATATGAGCGGCCACTCCCACTCTTTAAGTGATAAGCCGACCGCTATAGACCGAAACCCACAATTACCATCACCCTGCACATTTTGTATGTGACTAAGGTGCGGATAGAAGCAAGGTGGAATGAACTTTTGGAAGTGCATGAACATATTAACTAGTCCGACAGGCAGCAAAGGTAAGTCGAGTTGCTCTTCCTTTGATTTTGCGATCTTCTTTTTCGTTTTCGAATTCTAAGCGCCTTTCGCAATTTCGCCGAAGAACATAGGTGTTTCAGCACAATAACTTTGTGACTCGACAAACGAGCTGTACCTGGTAGGTTCGATGATTGACTCTTGTGTGCCATACCCAACGGGTGAATCACTATACTCGTCCTGCGTTGTAAAAAAGTTGTGTCTTGAACGCTCCGTAAACGAATCATCCTTCCTTTGTTGTTGAGCTTTTAAAGTTGGACAACCCCGTGTGTTTTTTTGCACAACTGGTTGTTTGAGCTTCGTCTTATTGAGTTGTACCAACTCCTTCATCTTTTAAAGCATGTTTTTCTTGACTTCTCTCGGCTGGGCACTTAAATGTTGTTTGAGAAG
The DNA here is from genome assembly GCF_002127325.2 of Helianthus annuus. Lineage (NCBI taxonomy): Eukaryota > Viridiplantae > Streptophyta > Magnoliopsida > Asterales > Asteraceae > Helianthus > Helianthus annuus. Next base: position 8,792,421 of record NC_035439.2, read on the forward strand.
CGCAAGTTCGCCGTCTAAGTCGAAAGAGTCCACCTCGCTCGGTTTCAGTATGGAGTCCAAATTTAACTTTTTTCCAAAAAGGGTCTATCAACTCCAACGGGATCATTTGACCTAAGAAACATATCAACAAACAACATAAAACGTCAATAAGATTTTGCGTGATGAAATGCTATGATTATAAAACGTGGTTGGTCGAATAATGTATTACCATTCATTGTATACGGTTCCAACCGACACGCGCACGGCAACCCATAGCTTGTATACAAATGGCACGCGCATGTACCGTTAGATAACTTTAATTTTTCTATTTCATTTACTTCGGCGGATAACAACTCTAGGCAGGCATGTGAAACCTTCTTTCGTAGGAGATTAAATATTGGTTTGTTATGTTGACCCAATGTTCGGCTCCTGCTTGTTTCAATGCTGCCTTTGATTTCTGTCACCTGGTTTCTTATGAGCTTATCAATAAGTGGTACCACTTTCTCCAGGGTGTAATTAGAGTCGCCTAAGTACTGCTTCAAAAGGGCATGTTGACCCTCTGCCCTGTTCATTGTACATTAAGTTCAGATGTTGGTCGCTCCAGAACGAAACAAACCGGTCTCTATATGGTTGTAACCAGATTGAATCCAAATAGTCCATAATCTCTGTAATCAAAGTCAAGTGCAGTTAAGACAAGTCAAATAAATACGATTATTAAACAAAAATAATATAAAACTTACCGTCGGTTTTTTTTGCGTGGCAACTTTGATCGTATTCGCTCGTACCAGTAGTTGTAGTCAAGATCGGTCGTTGAGTTAATTAGCTGGCGCCACTTGTAAAGAAACCTGTTGTCACACCCTGCTAGTAGCGGAAGCGTATTGTGTGTGACGTAAGAAAGGTAATCATTGCATCCAAATGAGTAAACATAATAAACCACAACGATGCCATAGATATATTGTTCTCCACAAAAGATTACAAGTTTTCCAACATAGTTTCCAAGTTTCAACAACGTTTGACATAGCATGTTCTAAGTTATTTTACACATAACAAAAGGTAGTTTTTGACATAAAACATAGTGAGGTTTTGTCCCCTATATACCCATACGAGGTTGGGATATAAAAGACAAACCCTCCAAAAGTGGCCATTGTTGTCATTGACTTCCCCATTTCCCGTAGTGAATCACCGGCTCAAGACCTGTTTCCTGAGATACATGTAGTTTTAAAAAGTCAACAAAAAGTTGAGCGAGTTCATGCAGTTTGTCACACCCCCAAATTACCACCTAGGGAGTATCCCTGTTAGGCGTGTGACGACTAGTAATGAGCCACCAATTACATTGAATCACAAGTTTGAAATAAAATTCCATTACTTAATAATACTGAAATCCCAAACATAAGTTGTTCAAAAACCATAAGTTCAGCGGAAGCGTTAATGTATCATACTGTAAATACTATCCAAACAACCACAATGAATAAATGTCTGATAAATATGTTTATTAATGTAACCATGACCACTCTCGCCCTCCAGCCAGCAAGTTCCTGCGTTCCAAGTACCTATGGACCTGCGAGCATGTAACACACGTATCAGACAAAGCTGGCGAGTTCACAGTTTTAGAAAATGTTTGTTACCCGTTGTATGTAAAACAGTTCAATAACCAATGCAAGTAATATTGTTAATATCTCATTTCCGAACAATGACGGCTCCTGAAATACACGACTGCCCTTCCCACGTACTCCTATCTAGTACTGGGCCAGACTGGGTCATTAGTTCACCTCCGTCCTCTACAGGCACGGGGTGAGGGTGCCAAACCTAAGTAGCGCTACTAACTAATACCCGATGAGGGACTTACAAAAGATGATAGGTGAGAATATTAACCAATATACTCGTTTTTACCCAAAGACTCATCCCCCCATGGGATACCCACTGACTGTCCCCAACCACTGGGACGCATGCTCGAATGTAGTGAACTCACCTTGGTTTGCTCGGTAGAATTAGTTACTCGTTTAACAACAGTGATTAACCAAGCCCTATGATAGTTACACATAACAGTCAGTTTGCATATCAGCGCAACACGTATCATTTCGCATTTAATCGTCAACCAGTGTACACAAATACAATGTTAACACCTCAATATCTTTCGGTTCACACTTTTCATTCGACACATCAACTATCTTTCGACATACTATCTTTCGGTTTGCAGTTATGTTTCGACACACAGTTATCTTTCGATACCATGGTTATGTTTCGACACACAGTTATCTTTCGGCATATCAGTTATCTTTCGATACAATGATTATGTTTCGACACATCAACTATCTTTCGGTCAATGTTATCTTTCGGTTACAGTATCTTTCGGTCACAATTAACAAACAGTTACAGCATCTTTCGGTTACAGTAACCCTAATCATACAATCCGACAATTACGTTTTGTGTTTTCACCAGAAGTCAGTCCGTGAACGTGTGTGAATGAGTGCATACTTGTGCTCTAATGTACGATATGATATTCAAACAAATCACGATAACCGAACAGCAATAATCAATAGCCTATTCGATTGGCTAGAATACAACCGATTAACATTAATCCAACCGATTAACCCTAGTCCGGTTCTACAACAACCCGAAACCATTCATCAAATTAACCCTAATCGGTTGAAACAGGAACGTGGAACAGTAACATCAATCAACATTATATCACAGAAATCGTCAATCAATCACCTACTTGTTAAACCCTAGTTCCATGCATGAGCTATCTATCAAACAAGATCATGTAATTGAGAGCATCACATAGGAACAATATGCAAAGGATTATACTAACCGAATGACGGATGAGAATATGATGATGATCACAACAGGAGGTTCTTGATTACTGCCGTCGCCCAAAAGGTTTCTAGGGTTTGGAATATGATTAAGTGTTTTGTGCTAGACATCTACGTAACGTTTTATAACATTGATGGGGGTTTGGGCCGGTACCGAGTTGGGCCGAAAGTTAAGGCCTTACATCGAAGGATTGATTCTTGTCCCGAAGGATCCTTCCTAGTCCGAAAGATTGTCGAAGGATCCTATCCTGGGTCGAAGGATAGGTCTTGGGTCGAAGGATAGATCTTTCGGTCGAGGGATCCTTGGTTGAAAGATGTGTTAGCATAAATCAAGTATTTCAATGCGTTACTCACTAACAAGTTTGCAACATAATCCCACTAGCACAATGATCTAGGATATGTAAATACAACAAAGGAGTCGGGGAATAGGATAATACTAACCTCAAGAAGTCGGGTTGTCACATCATCCCCAACTTGAAAGAAATTTCGTCCCGAAATTTAGCAAATAGGTACAAGGGAGTGAAGCGACAATTCAAGATCGTTGCGGAATTTCCTCAGGTGTTACATCATCCCCAACTTGAAGGGGAATCTCGTCCCGAGATTCACTAGTTTTGCTTGACTCTGCTTTGTCTTTGGGAAAGAGGTGAGGGTACTTTAGTTTCATCTGATCCTCGCGTTCCCACGTGAACTCTGGTCCACGTCTTGAATTCCATCGGACCCTAACAATCGGTATTCGACTGTGTTTACGCACCTTGACCTCCCGATCCATGATTTCAATAGGCTCTTCAACAAACTGCAGCTTGTCATCCAACTTGAGCTCTTGAAATGGCACAACTAGTGTCTCATCGACCAGACACTTCTTTAGTTGAGAAACGTGAAACACATCGTGAACATTGCCTAATTCCGCAGGTAACTCGAGTCTGTAAGCGACTTTACCGATCCGCTCAATAATTTTGAATGGCCCAATGTAACGTGGATTAAGCTTGCCACGCTTCCCGAAGCGTACAACGCCCTTCCACGGTGAAACTTTCAACATGACCCGATCATTAACTTCGAACTCCAAAGGCTTTCTACGCTTGTTAGCATAACTTTTCTGGCGATCACGTGCTGCTGCCATACGATCCCTTATCCGAGCTATATTTTGTGAAGTTTCCAGAATGAGTTCAGGACCTGTGAGTTGACTGTCACCTACTTCTGCCCAACAGAGAGGGGAACGACATTTCCGCCCATACAATGCTTCGAACGGAGCTGCCTGAATACTTGTGTGGTAGCTGTTGTTGTAGGAGAACTCTATTAACGGCAAGTGTCTTTCCCATCCCTTCCCAAAATCAATCACACATGCCCGCAGCATGTCTTCAAGTGTCTGAATAGTGCGCTCACTCTGACCATCCGTCTGTGGGTGGTAAGCGGTGCTCATATCGAGTTTCGAACCGAACAATTTGTGCATAGACTGCCATAATTCAGAAGTGAAACGCGGATCTCGATCTGAGATGATAGAAGTTGGCACTCCGTGCCGAGCAACTACCTCCTTAAGATACACTGCTGCAAGCTGCGAAAACTTATCTGTTTCCTTGATTGCTAGAAAATGTGCCGATTTCGTGAGTCGATCAACAATCACCCATATAGTGTCGTTTCCAGCCTGAGTCCTCGGTAATCCAGTAACGAAATCCATAGCGATCTGTTCCCACTTCCATTTGGGTATTTCTGGCTGCTGCAGTAGACCCGAAGGCTTCTGATGTTCCGCTTTAACTCTAGCACAAGTTAAGCATTTACTCACGTATGTGGCGATGAGGGCTTTCATATTCGGCCACCAATACATAACCTTAAGATCGTGATACATCTTGTCCGATCCCGGGTGGATAGAATATCGTGACTTGTGTGCTTCATCCATCACAAGTTCTCTAAGATCACCAAACAGAGGAACCCATACTCTTCCCATGATGTAGTAGATGCCATCAGATCTCTGTTCAAGCTGTTTTTCCATACCGCGTAAACCCTCAGCTTTAATGTTCTCTTCCTTCAATGCCTCAGTCTGGGCCGTACGAATCTTATCAGGAAGGTTGGAATGAATAGTGAGTTGTAATGCGCGAACACGTTTAGGCTTCGTTTCTTTGCGGCTAAGTGCGTCCGCCACAACGTTAGCTTTACCTGGGTGGTATTTGATGGCACACTCGTAATCATTGAACAACTCCACCCAACGACGCTGACGCATATTCAATTCTTTCTGGTCAAAGATATGCTGAAGGCTCTTGTGGTCGGTATAGATAACGCACTTCGTACCGTATAAATAGTGCCTCCAAATCTTCAGTGCAAACACCACTGCTCCTAACTCCAAGTCATGTGTCGTATAGTTCTTCTCGTGAACCTTCAACTGTCGAGAAGCGTAAGCTATCACCTTCTCGCGTTGCATCAACACGCAACCGAGACCCTGAATCGAAGCATCACAATAAACTACAAAATCCTCAGTGCCATCCGGTAGAGATAAGATTGGTGCGCTGCATAACCTTTGTTTCAAAAGCTGGAAAGCATCCTCCTGCTTCGTCCCCCAAGAGTAAACTACTTTCTTCTGTGTTAACGAGGTGAGTGGTTGTGCAATCTTTGAGAAGTTCTGAATGAAACGACGATAGTACCCTGCTAAACCGAGAAATTGCCGCACCTCCGAAGGGTTCTTTGGTGCCGCCCAATTTCTAATGGCGTCAATCTTGGCAGGATCCACATGTATGCCCACCTCATTGACTATATGCCCCAGAAAATGTACCTCCCGTATCCAAAAGTCACATTTAGAAAATTTTGCGTACAACTGCTCCCTCCTCAGGAGTTCTAGGATAAGGCGTAGATGCCGCTCATGATCCTCCTTGTTCTTGGAGTAAATTAGAATGTCGTCAATAAAAACGATCACGAAGTCATCAAGGTAGGGCTTGCACACGCGGTTCATGAGGTCCATGAAGACCGCTGGTGCGTTGGTTAACCCGAATGGCATAACCAAGAACTCATAGTGACCGTATCGCGTCCGAAACGCGGTTTTGGGGACGTCTTCCTCTCTGACTCGCACTTGATGATAACCAGACCTTAAGTCGATCTTAGAGTAAAAGCTCGACCCTTGTAACTGGTCAAACAGGTCGTCAATACGAGGCAAAGGATAACGGTTTTTGATCGTCATCTTGTTGAGCTCGCGATAATCTATACACATTCGTAAGGACCCATCCTTCTTCTTCACAAATAAGACTGGGGCTCCCCAGGGGGAAGAGCTAGGTCGGATGAAACCCCTATCCAACAGCTCTTGGAGTTGGTTTGATAATTCCTGCAGTTCTCCTGGTGCAAGACGATAAGGAGCACGAGCAACCGGGGCTGCCGCTGGGGCGAGGTCAATCTGGAATTCTACCTGACGATGTGGAGGTAAACCAGGGAGTTCCTCAGGAAATACGTCAGGATATTCACGAACCACTGGAAGGTCCTCGATCTTCCTTTCATCAGACGATGAATCGGTGACAAGAGCTAATATAGCAGGATAGCCCTTACGCAAATACTCCTGAGCCTTCATTGCCGAAACAATACTAACTGGGGTCCCACTGCGATGACCCTGAACTGATAGAAATTCCCCACTAGGGAGGGGAACACGTATGATCTTCTCCTTACAGAGAATCTCCGCTTGATACTTGGACAACCAGTCCATACCAACGATCACGTCGAAGCTTCCAAGAGTAATAGGAATTAAATCAATGTCGAAGACTTGACCCAGAAGATCGATTTTACACCCAAATAGAACATGTGTAGCTTCGATTGTTTTACCATTTGCGATTTCTACTATGTGTTTCATTACGAGAAGTGTAGGACTTAACCCTAACCGAGAACTAAACTCTAAAGACACGTAACTCCAGTCGGCACCAGAATCAAATAAAATAGAAGCAATAACACCGTTCACTGAAAACGTACCAGTAACCACGTTGCCGTCGTTCCGCGCTTCCCCAGCTCCCAGCACAAACCCGCGCCCACGCGCAACATTACCCCCGTTATTCCCCGCATTATTGTTCCCGTTACCACCCCCTGTGTTCTGTCTCAGCTGAGGGCAGTCTCGCTTGAAGTGCCCCTCGGCCCCACACTGATAACACCCTCTCTGAGTACCCTGAGTTTGCTGAGGCTGTTGCCTACCCGTCTGCTGCGCTGGCTGCTGCTGAGCTGGAAGTGTGGTCCTACAATCCCTGGCCATATGCCCTGGTCGATTACATCGATGACAAACCCGAGCACACTGTCCCTTATGATGATAGTTACACTTACTGCACAAGGGTAGCTTCCCCGCATATGATCCCTGCCCTGATTTGTTACTCGAGTTCTGATTCACTGATGCTGTCTGACTGAAACTGCGGGTGCTGCCCGTATCCGTCTTCTTCTGAGGCTGTGCAGAGTTGGACCCCTTGTCCGTATCGTTCCACTTACGTTTGCTATCAGCAGCAGATGCAGTGGAAGTAGTGGCAGCTGTGGTAGTGCTAGAAATACGAGGTGGCAATGAGTCGCTCTCTACTTCCTGGTCAACGATCTTATGCGCCAATCTAACAATCTGAGTTAGGTTATTGAGGTTCGCCGCTGTAACTAAACCCTTCACCCGTGGAGGTAACCCCTTAATAAACAACTCGATTCTTCGGGACATGGGTCGGGACAGAGTCGGACACAAATCAGCTAACTCATACGACCGCTTCACATACGCCTCAATTTCAGACCCCACCATTTTTAGATCGTAGTACTCATTCTCTAACTTCTGTATTTCGTCTCGAGGACAGTATTCCTCTCTCATCAGTTCTTTGAAATCATCCCACGTAGTGGCGTTTGCCGCCTCAATACCTAGCAGTTGGACCTGGGCATTCCACCAGGTCAAGGCACCATCCTGAAGCGTGCCTGCTGCAAACTTTACCCTATCCCCAACTGGGCAGTTACATATCGCAAACACTGACTCCGCCTTTTCGAACCAGCGTATAAGTCCTACAGCCCCTTCAGTGCCACTGAAGGTCTGTGGCTTGCAATCCATGAAAGTTTTAAAAGTGCAGACCGGTGGGTGAGGCTGGTTTTGTGGCGCCGGCTGACCTATTAACGAGAGAAAATAAACCAACAAGTAAGACTCAAGTTCACGATTCAAAGGAAGGAATGTCTGGTACATGTCATACCAGCCTGATAAGCTGCCAAGGCTGCAGCCACCTGGGCGTTGAGTAATGCCTCTAGCTCAGCTTGAGTCATATGGATTTCGCCATGTCCGCCACCGCGGCCTCCACCACGTCCACCGCGTCCACCACGACGACCTCCACCACGTCCGTTCATGATTCTATAAGTATGGGAAGAAGTAACAAATTAACAGACCATTTCAAGCGGATTTCAAGTATTGCTATAGTATTCACAGTTTTCGAGGTTCTAATGCAACATTGACTAACAACGCGGGATTCCTTTTTCACACTAGTCGAGATTTACTGGGACTCACATGCACCTCACGTTGTTATTATGTGTGCACCCATAATAATAACCTGATTTGCATGCTTATCTCAGTTCCTCCCTACTCATGTTAAAAAGGTTTCCCCAAATTCATACAGTACGACCGTCGATATCACAACATAGAGCATGTAAACCCAAGAAGAGTTCTACTCTTAAAAACACGTAGTATAGACAGATAGTATAGTAATTCGTATTGTAATATCATGTGTGCGTTCGAGTGTGATACTAATCATGAGTATGTACTAACTATGCTATGCAATAGTAAACAAGAGACGAACCTTGCTGCCTGGAGCTGAGTGTCATGGTTCATGTTGTATCAGTATGTCGTATCAGTTCAGTTATAGTCTGGTTTTATAAAACATTTTTAAAACCAAATTCACTATAACCAGTGGCTCTGATACCAAACTGTCACACCCCCAAATTACCACCTAGGGAGTATCCCTGTTAGGCGTGTGACGACTAGTAATGAGCCACCAATTACATTGAATCACAAGTTTGAAATAAAATTCCATTACTTAATAATACTGAAATCCCAAACATAAGTTGTTCAAAAACCATAAGTTCAGCGGAAGCGTTAATGTATCATACTGTAAATACTATCCAAACAACCACAATGAATAAAAGTCTGATAAATATGTTTATTAATGTAACCATGACCACTCTCGCCCTCCAGCCAGCAAGTTCCTGCGTTCCAAGTACCTATGGACCTGCGAGCATGTAACACACGTATCAGACAAAGCTGGCGAGTTCACAGTTTTAGAAAATGTTTGTTACCCGTTGTATGTAAAACAGTTCAATAACCAATGCAAGTAATATTGTTAATATCTCATTTCTGAACAATGACGGCTCCTGAAATACACGACTGCCCTTCCCACGTACTCCTATCTAGTACTGGGCCAGACTGGGTCATTAGTTCACCTCCGTCCTCTACAGGCACGGGGTGAGGGTGCCAAACCTAAGTAGCGCTACTAACTAATACCCGATGAGGGACTTACAAAAGATGATAGGTGAGAATATTAACCAATATACTCGTTTTTACCCAAAGACTCATCCCCCCATGGGATACCCACTGACTGTCCCCAACCACTGGGACGCATGCTCGAATGTAGTGAACTCACCTTGGTTTGCTCGGTAGAATTAGTTACTCGTTTAACAACAGTAATTAACCAAGCCCTATGATAGTTACACATAACAGTCAGTTTGCATATCAGCGCAACACGTATCATTTCGCATTTAATCGTCAACCAGTGTACACAAATACAATGTTAACACCTCAATATCTTTCGGTTCACACTTTTCATTCGACACATCAACTATCTTTCGACATACTATCTTTCGGTTTGCATTTATGTTTCGACACACAGTTATCTTTCGATACCATGGTTATGTTTCGACACACAGTTATCTTTCGGCATATCAGTTATCTTTCGATACAATGATTATGTTTCGACACATCAACTATCTTTCGGTCAATGTTATCTTTCGGTTACAGTATCTTTCGGTCACAATTAACAAACAGTTACAGCATCTTTCGGTTACAGTAACCCTAATCATACAATCCGACAATTACGTTTTGTGTTTTCACCAGAAGTCAGTCCGTGAACGTGTGTGAATGAGTGCATACTTGTGCTCTAATGTACGATATGATATTCAAACAAATCACGATAACCGAACAGCAATAATCAATAGCCTATTCGATTGGCTAGAATACAACCGATTAACATTAATCCAACCGATTAACCCTAGTCCGGTTCTACAACAACCCGAAACCATTCATCAAATTAACCCTAATCGGTTGAAACAGGAACGTGGAACAATAACATCAATCAACATTATATCACAGAAATCGTCAATCAATCACCTACTTGTTAAACCCTAGTTCCATGCATGAGCTATCTATCAAACAAGATCATGTAATTGAGAGCATCACATAGGAACAATATGCAAAGGATTATACTAACCGAATGACGGATGAGAATATGATGATGATCACAACAGGAGGTTCTTGATTACTGCCGTCGCCCAAAAGGTTTCTAGGGTTTGGAATATGATTAAGTGTTTTGTGCTAGACATCTACGTAACGTTTTATAACATTGATGGGGGTTTGGGCCGGTACCGAGTTGGGCCGAAAGTTAAGGCCTTACATCGAAGGATTGATTCTTGTCCCGAAGGATCCTTCCTAGTCCGAAAGATTGTCGAAGGATCCTATCCTGGGTCGAAGGATAGGTCTTGGGTCGAAGGATAGATCTTTCGGTCGAGGGATCCTTGGTTGAAAGATGTGTTAGCATAAATCAAGTATTTCAATGCGTTACTCACTAACAAGTTTGCAACATAATCCCACTAGCACAATGATCTAGGATATGTAAATACAACAAAGGAGTCGGGGAATAGGATAATACTAACCTCAAGAAGTCGGGTTGTCACACAGTTAATGTTATCATATGAAATCTTTGCATTCTTGTATTGAAATCCAGGTATGTTAATAGCATATATGGAGTTTAAGGATCTATCAATGGGTAGCGAGCCCCTGACATTATGTATCATAAGTTACGTAACCAAACCGAAACAACTTTGACATTTTCTAGGATCACAAAAGCACTCCTATGGCCTATCAAAGGAGTGGAGCGTGTCTCAAACTCAATAGATCTACACCTTTTGAACCTTGGTCACTAAGTGATTAATGGTTACTATGTCATCATCCTACTTATGTACATTGATCGTGTTATCATCTAAACCCATAGCTAACATACCCATAGTTTTAGCATGTATCCCCCCTCGATTGTTTTAAAAAACAAAACATTGAAATCATTGAAAGGAGGGACATGAACTCACAAATTTGCGTTTCGTGTATTATGAAATCGAAGTGAGCGTCCGTACGTGTCAATAACCTACATGTGTACTAATCTCGTTAGACACTAGGTCTTTCGGACCTCGTACAAGTTGTTCATCTTCAATTCTTTATTATGTTCTCGTTTGTCGTCTTTGGAACAATTTTGTATTTTAGAGCGTTGATGGTTTACTCGCTCGATTGTTATGTATATACATATATTCTATACGTATTAAATTATATGTGAGCGGCTTCGAACCTATGTCATTGGGCTTAACCCACGTTTTATTGTTTTTGGGCCTAGCCCTAGTTTTATGTCATTGGGCCTCACCCTAGTTTTCTTGTTATTGGGCCTCGCCCTAGTTTTTAATGTCATTGGGCCTAGCCCTAGTTTTACTGTCATTGGGCCTCGCCCTAGTTTTCTTGTTATTGGGCCTAGCCCTAGTTTTTAATGTCATTGGGCCTATCCCTAGTTTTACTGTCATTGGGCCTTGGCCCATGTACTTTAATAATTTGGGTCTTGGCCCATATATTTGCCCTTGGGCCTTGGCCCATGTATGTTAGTAATTTGGGCCTAACCCAAATAGTTTATTTTTGGGCTCTAGCCCTTGCATTTTAGTAATTTGGGCCTAACCCAAATAATTTATTTTTGAGCTCTAGCCCATGCATTTTAGTAATTTGGGCCTAGCCCAAATCTAATTTTGGTGAGTCCATTAAATATACTCTTGCATTTTTACCAAAAATTCACCAAGCATGTAGCTTAATAAGTTCGTTTTTCACATGAAAAATACTTGGTAATTTTTATAGTTTTCGACTTTCCGGATTCTCGTTTCTAACCACTTAGTTATGTGTTCATTTTAGTGTCTAAAAATATGTTATTTTTATACTCGACATTGTAGTAACTTGTTCACGATTTACTAGAATTTCTTGTTCTCGATACGCCCAATTTGTCGTCATCAAGTGTTATGTATTTCCATTTTGGCCATTTAATTTTGTTGTCCGATTTACTAGCATTTCTTGGACCATGTAGGAACATGTATGTGTATTTATTTTGATCAACCTATAGATATCTAATACAAACACATATAGCACATAGCCACATAGTACATGCACTTGACAAGTTTCCAAAAATATATAATTTTTACCAAAAATTATATATACATATATGGTTACATTTTAACCATTTATTTTTGTAAAAGAATAAGTTTAAGTCCATAGAACTTATTGAATATTTAAGACTTAAATATTCTCATTAGGGTTTCCAAAAATGACGTTTATGACCACTATTCGCGTTTAACGTTGTTAATCACCCTTTAATCCCCTCTTTAATCGCGATTAGATTTTTAGAAAAAATCGCCATAGTTTCCCCTAAACTATGATGTTTCCCGCGTTATAAAAACGCGTTTAAATCATAATCACAATCAATTTTCCAAACTTCACTAATCATGCTCATTCCTTCAAAGATTCTCATGAGCATTATTTTGCTTAACTTTCAAGTCTTCAAAGTTAACCATTTGTTAAGTCAATTACTTTCATAAACTTGATCATAATTGTTTTTTACTTTTAAAGATTCACACATCTTTATGTAAAAATCTCCAAGACTTTTACATAACACTTTTGATAATTAATATCACCTAAACTTATTTTATGTTAAAAATCAAGTTCATTAGTGTTGTTAAAAGCCTTGTCACATGATTATTCTTGGTTTAATCTTTCAAAATCACTTAATCAAGTTTATATACAAATGCTCATAATCTTTGAAGTTGATGATCTTGTGTGATTTAAACATAAACATGTTTAAATCACATTTTTAAGTGTAACATGGCTAGATAAACACTAATCTAAAATACTACATGATATAATTCACAAGATCATCATAAATCTAAACTTTAACTCACTAATATTAACATGATTAACATAAACATCATAATCATACAAACAAGCAACACAAGTATACTAAATAAACACATAATATAGTTATATTTAGTGTTCTTTAACTTTGAGATTAGGGTTTTGGTGTATGTTCATCTTTTATATCAAGATAATCAACTTGTACAATAATAATCTACTAATAATATGGAGCTTAAAAATGATGGTTAGAGATCTTACAAGATTGCACTAGTTAGACAAGAAAATAAGAAGAAATTAAGCTCCAAAAGTGCACTAATGCTCCAAGTTTAACCCATGTGTTTATGATCTTGTAAGGCTTAGATTATGTGAAAATGGAGTGTTTTAGAAGTGAATATGAAGGTGGTCTTGGATGTTGTCGTTGCTTCCGAAAATGAAAGGGAACAAGGGAGTTGTCTTTGCAACTTTTCAATGATATGTGATGGATGGAATGATATGATATAAGTAGGGTGTTGCAACCAATATTCAACAACAACTACATAATGGCCATACTCTTAATCTTCCACATTTTCAAAGTGATTAGGGGTTTAAGTACATCATTAGTAGGGTAATTAGGGATTAGGACTTTAATTATCATTAACTAGTTCACTAGACTAGTTAAAATAGTGTTTAACTAGTTTAAACGGTTCCCGGTTAAGCGCCGGTTCACCTACGATGCTTTTATGTCGTACCGATAAGGATTTTTCGTAAGTTGTTTCCTTGCATCCGAAAGTTGTATGAAGTGATTCCGAGTCCCAAATTTAGCTTAACTAGTTCACTAGAGTTTCCATTTGGTTGCTACGATGACGGAAATATTGCTTACTAGCTCGTCGGTTCGCTAACGGACTAGTTTAGTGCATGGCGATGCAATATCGGAAACTTGTGATCATGAACATTCCGTTGATATCATCTTATTGTTTTAGTGTGTTTTTCATCAATTGACATTATTCCGAAGTCCCGGAAGTGCTTTGTTATTGGTTCGGACGCGTTAAAAATGCTATATTTTAAGCCGAAACGGACATTTTTGAGATTAGGGCGTTATACCGGAAAGTCTTGTTTGTTTGCAAGATGTGTCTTCATAATAATGTTTTCGTATATAAATGGACTCAGTTATGTTATCCGAGTGTCGTTTTTCAGTGTTTCTGATGTGTGTAAAATGCAACATATAAATCACATCAATTAAAGCATAAAACTAACCCTTTTTAAGTACTAATGTTGGAAAAAGAGTGTTTTTGTCCTCCTTTTGTATTTTCAGGATGAAATGAGCTCAAAATCACAAAAGAAGCAAAAAGACAACTAATTCTAGCATAAATACAAGAAAAGGAACAAAAGTAGACTGCCCGGACCCTCAACGGCACCTCCCAAGGCAAAGAAGAGAAAACAGAAGACTGAACACGCCCCGTGTCCAGCGAACACGGGGCCGTGCCCAGGAAGCAGCAGAAAAGACAAACCAGTAGAAGCTTCCATTGCCCACCACGGGGCCGTGTCCAGCGGGCACGTGGGCGTGGTGAAAGTACAGCAGGCGCATTAATTGTAATTGCGAATTACAATTAATGAAGAGAGAGAATGTCAGACGGGCACGGGGGCGTGTCCAGCGGACACGGGGCCGTGCCCAGCCTTCTGTTCAGCCTATAAATAGGGGTGCTTGGTTTCATTCCATTTCATCCCTTGGCACACCACCTCTCTCACACTTCATCCACCACCCACCACCACCATAACACCATCATCCACCACCATCATCCATTGTCCATCGTAGAGTGTGTGAGTCGTCTCGGGATCCAAGATTGATAGTAAGAGTTCTTGACAATCAAGGCCATGTTTGCCTAAGTCTCTTACATCACTTGGTGAAGACAAGTGTTTAGTATAATACTTTTTATTTTTAATCTTTTGCACTTTTTATTTGTTTTTGTATTAATGACTTTAATAACTAGTTACTTATGTTGAAGGTGATCTTTCCTTATCGTTTGTCCGTGGTGTCTTGGCGTTATTTTACTGTCTATATAAAATAAAAGATTTTCACCATTCATATCTCCACGGTCTATATGGAGGTATGTTGGCTACCTGGTCGGGGGTTAAGGGAACGGTTTGGTAAGAGTCTTGCCCTTGTTCAGCGTTTAGAGGTCCTGCTTGGGACCTGGGTCAAATTTAGTAGGATCTCCTTCAATGCCCATAGGTATTGGATGGCGGGGATCCAAACTCTTTGACCCCCTCATAAGTTAACTACTATTAATACTATAACCCGGCTATTTAGGACTGTATCCCTGCTGACTCAGACTACTTAGCCGAGGGTAACGTCACCGCCGAAAGCGGGGCCTACCACAATTTGCATTAATAACTTAATTCATTATCTTTCAATAATCCGACCCTTTAGGATTGTATCCTTGCTGACTCAAACTACTGGGTTGAGGGTAACGTCGCCTTCAAAAGAGGGGTCTACTACAATAACTAAGATAATCTCTTAAACAAGTGCAAAAGTGCAAAAATAATCAAAGGTTATACTAATACACGTGTCGGATCCAAGTGATTCATCTTGTCTATCTGTTTTTATTTTATTTTATTTTTCAGCATTTAGTTAGTTTTTATTTTTCTTAGTTTAGAACATTTTTCTCACTTTTTGATTTGATTAGACGTTGAGGATAAACCGGTATTAAAAGCTCTTGTGTCCTTGGACGACCTCGGTATCTTACCAACACTATACTACGTCCACGATGGGTGCACTTGCCCATATGTGTGTTTAGTGTTAGTGAATATCGTGTTTTATAAATTTAAAACTTGGCTAAAAGTGTAAAAAGGGGCTTAAATATACATCTAAATAATATACACACTGACACGCATCAAGTTTTTGGCGCCGTTGCCGGGGAAACAAGGATTTTAAGAAAGTTAGGAATCAACGGCCTAATCATATTTTTTTTCTTTAATTTTTAGGATTTTTTCTTAGATTTTCAGCTTCTGCAGAGCTCAGCACGGGGCCGTGCCTGGTCGGACACGGGCCGTGCTCAGCATCGTTACTGGCAGTTTTTGTTTTCCAAGTTACAGAAGGCTGACCACGGGGTCGTGCCGGTGCAACACGGGGCCGTGTCCAACTTCCAGTAACTGGGATCTGGAAAACAATCACTAAAATTCCGACCACGGGCCGTGTTCGCTCAACACGGAGCCGTGGTGAACCTTCTGACCAACATTCTTTTCTGTTTTTATTGCAGGACTTGGAACCCGACGCCAACCTCACGTAGTGTATGAACTCCAGTTCCAATAAAGACATAAAAGAACCACTAGAAGAACCCGAACGCTTTCTCAGAAAAAGGTTAAAAGCCAAAACCAAGAGAAGGTTTCGGGTGATCCACCTCCAATGGCGGACCAACGTACCCTTATGGATTATCTACGGCCCACCGTGGGTAATCTAGGCGCCGCTATCAATGCTCCGAATGTCGAAGCCAATAACTTCGAACTTCGGCCGCATTTGATACAAATGCTCCAAAACTCCGCAACCTTCCACGGGCTTGCGGACGAGGATCCCCATCTACATATAACTAATTTCTTGGAAATATGTGATACCTTTCGGATCAATGGAGCATCAAACGACGCCATCCGCCTCCGTATGTTTCCCTTCTCACTAAAAGACCGAGCGAAAGCTTGGCTCAACGCCCTCCCAGCTGGATCGGTAAACACCTGGGATGAACTGGCCCAAAAATTTCTATATAAGTATTTCCCTCCTGCTAAAACTGCTAAATTAATGACTGAAATTAATACATACTCACAAGAGGACGGGGAATCCTTATATGAAACTTGGGAAAGGTTCAAGGAGCTATTACGCAAGTGTCCCCAACACGGCCTCGCAATATGGCAACAAGTATCCACTTTCTATAATGGATTGTTGCCACACACTAGGCAGACACTTGATTCTAGCTCCGGGGGACTTTTAGGTAACCGACGCCCACACGAAATATATAATCAGATTGAGGAAATTGCTCAAACCAATTTTCAATGGCACACCCCCCGGGGAAATAAGTCTATCGCCCCGGACGCCCATAAGGTCGACGAAAGCACTTCTTTACAAGCCCAAATCGAGGCCCTTTCTTCAAAAATAAAAAAATTAGAAATGACAAAAACAGTCTCGGTTATGGCTTGTGAAGGATGTGGTGGGTCACATGAAAATTGGAGTTGCATGAAAGAAACGGACGATCAACAAGAAATGGTAAACTACATTGATAATAGACCTAGGCCGTCGGGTCCCCCAACGGGAACTTACAACCAAGGATGGCGAAACCACCCAAACCTTGGTTGGAGGGAACCCGGCAATAGTAGTAACCAACAAACCCAACGAACAAACTTTCAGCAACCAAGAAATGAGTCACAAAATTTCACTCAACAACAAGGTGGACGAGAAAGGCTCGAAGATACCATATCTCGCCTCGTCTCTGGCACTGATAAGAAAAACTCGGAAAGATTTCTACCATTAGAATCTAATTTTAGGAATCAACAAGCTAGCATTCAAAACATAGAAAAACAATTAAATCAAATAGCTCAAAATTTTTCCGAGAGACCGCAAGGCGCATTACCTAGCAATACCGAGACAAACCCAAAGGCGCAAGTTCACCTCATCACACTACGAAACCGCACCGTGGGGCCTGCAGAAGTGCCACCGCCAACGGAAGAAACAGTACCGACACCTCTGCAGGAGAAGAACTCTCCTCCCTTACCAGAGCCAACCAGGCTCCTCGAGTTCCGTACCCCGGTAGGTTAATTCGTCAAAAGACAAATGAGCAATTCGCAAAATTCGAAAGTCTGTTAAAACAATTGCATGTCAATATTCCTTTTATCGAAGTCCTAACCCAAATGCCCAAATACTCTAAATTCATGAGGGACTTCCTTACGCATAAGAGGAAAATTGAAAATTTGCAATTAGTCAATTTAGGCGAAGAATGCTCTGCCCTCGTACTCAATAAACTTCCCCAAAAGAAAATAGATCCCGGAAGCTTCACGATTCCGTGCTCAATAGGGGAATCGCCCGTTCGCAATGCCTTAGCCGACTTAGGGGCTAGCATTAACCTCATGCCCTCATCAATGTTCAAAAGACTTGGCTTGGGAACCACGAGCCCTACAAAAATGAGCATACAACTCGCTGATCGATCCGTCAAATTCCCACAAGGTGTCATCGAGAATGTCTTGGTAAAGGTAAGCAGATTCGTTTATCCAGCTGACTTTGTCATACTCGATATGGAGGAAGACACCGAGGTCCCCCTTATACTAGGGAGACCCTTCCTTGCCACAGCCCAAGCAGTAGTAGATATGAATGACGGGACGCTCACTTTGAGGTATGGTGATGATGAAGTAAAGTTCGGAGTTAGGAAGAGAATAGAGGACGACGACCCGGTCAATTACATGAAGGTTATTGATTCAAGCTTGGATGCTGCTCTCCGACGGTGTAACATGGGAAGCCAGGCATCCCACTCAGAAGATATATAACCTCGAATCGGGTCTAGCCAAGGACCCTTATAAACGTGGCGCACCACGGAGGCATTCCGCGGAACTATCCTTAGTTTAGTTTAATCTTTTAGTTTTTGCAGAATAAACACACTCATGGTGGTAATGGATGAAAAGGGGAACGAGAAAAATGGAACCATGCACGAAGAACAGAGCAACCCGACACAAATCTCCATCACAGAAGGCTCAACACGGGCCGTGCCCAAGCAACACGGCCCCGTGCTGAGTCACCTGCAGAAAAACACCCAGTTCAGGTAACTGGACACGGGCCGTGTTCAGCGGACACACCCCCGTGTCCAGGCTTCTGTTTTAATTCTCTAAATTTTGTTACTGGCACTTGACCACGGGGCCGTGCCCGGTCACCACGGGGCCGTGTCCAGGATGCCAGTAACATAAATCTTTGCTTTTTAACCTACTTTTACACATTCTAATCAACCAAAAATTTTATTTTTGGACACATTGAGGACAATGTGTAATTTAAGTGTGGGGAGGGATGCTAAAACCTTGAATTTTGCAAATCCTAAATACAAGCCTTACACAAAACTCTATTGGAACCGCTAAACACCCCAAATTTTTTCAAAAACTTTTTCATTTTTTTTATCATTTACTTTTCTTAGTTTAAGTTGGGAATAACAAGTTCTAAAAAGGTTATATTTTTACAAATTTACAACCGATAGCGTCGTGATAACAAAGAACCAACATAAGAAAATTATGAAACGGCATAACAAGTCTAGTTAAAAATTCGATTATATATACTTGATCACATTAAAAAACTCATTCCCACAAAAGTGAGTTTTGAGCCTTTATTGAGCATAAAAATATACATATTTAGACTAAATGCTCATTTTTCGTTTCTTGTGTGAATAGCCGCTTGGTTCTTACAAATCTAGAACTTGCCACGACAATACATTCCCGGTCCTTACCAACTTAAACCCAAGTAAGTAAATGATGGAGGCATTAGGACTAACCATATTTTTCTTTCTAAACCATTATTTTTCATTTTTTTTTACCACCTACCCAAAATCCCCCTAGATAGCCCCTTTGAGCTTAAACCTTTCATTTCATTACCCCAAAACTCTTTTTACCCACCAAAAAAAACCCTTTTTATTTTTCACCCTTTATTTTAGTAACAAGCTCGGTTCTTCGTAAACTCGCCTTTTTATGTGATGAAAAAAAAACAATGATGAAGTCAAAAACAAACAAAAGCTATATAAAAGCTTGTTTGGAGAAATACTTCAAAATAAAAAGTCACTAAAAACAAGGTATTTCACGAAAACCGACGCTTTTTACGATTTTCGCCCTTTTACTAACCACTAACCCAACCACCCACCTTTAACCCAAGCCTAACCCTTCACCCCAAAAAAAAAAAAAAAGTCCTCTTGATATTTACAAAGGTAAAAAGTTAAAAAGGAGGAGGATTGATTGGTTGGCAAGCCTATGGAAGGTGTAAGTTCCATGCCGCTCACGAGTGATTCACTAAAAAAATACACCTTCGGCCGAGTGTTGAGTGATCCCCCGCGAGGTATGTGAAGTTGTATATAAATGGAATTTTAATAAGGCATGCTATGCCCAAATAAGTAATTTATCTTATGAAACGTTCAAAATAAATCATAACTAATAGGATTGTAAATAAATAAAAATAAAACTTACAAAGACCTTGGATTCCCGACACTCTAGGACAAGCTAAAAACTTTCTCTTCTACCTATTCCATTTGGGAGTGTAAGCCACATTTAAAGAGTTTTGCTTGAGGACAAGCAAAAGTTCAAGTGTGGGGGTATTTGATGTGTGTAAAATGCAACATATAAATCACATCAATTAAAGCATAAAACTAACCCTTTTTAAGTACTAATGTTGGAAAAAGAGTGTTTTTGTCTTCCTTTTGTATTTTCAGGATGAAATGAGCTCAAAATCACAAAAGAAGCAAAAAGACAACTAATTCTAGCATAAATACAAGAAAAGGAACAAAAGTAGACTGCACGGACCCTCAACGGCACCTCCCAAGGCAAAGAAGAGAAAACAGAAGACTGAACACGCCCCGTGTCCAGCGAACACGGGGCCGTGCCCAGGAAGCAGCAGAAAAGACAAACAAGTAGAAGCTTCCATTGCCCACCACGGGGCCGTGTCCAGCGGGCACGGGGGCGTGGTGAAAGTACAGCAGGCGCATTAATTGTAATTGCGAATTACAATTAATGAAGAGAGAGAATGTCAGACGGGCACGGGGGCGTGTCCAGCGGACACGGGGCCGTGCCCAGCCTTCTGTTCAGCCTATAAATAGGGGTGCTTGGTTTCATTCCATTTCATCCCTTGGCACACCACCTCTCTCACACTTCATCCACCACCCACCACCACCATAACACCATCATCCACCACCATCATCCATTGTCCATCGTAGAGTGTGTGAGTCGTCTCGGGATCCAAGATTGATAGTAAGAGTTCTTGACAATCAAGGCCATGTTTGCCTAAGTCTCTTACATCACTTGGTGAAGACAAGTGTTTAGTATAATACTTTTTATTTTTAATCTTTGCACTTTTTATTTGTTTTTGTATTAATGACTTTAATAACTAGTTACTTATGTTGAAGGTGATCTTTCCTTATCGTTTGTCCGTGGTGTCTTGGCGTTATTTTACTGTCTATATAAAATAAAAGATTTTCACCATTCATATCTCCACGGTCTATATGGAGGTATGTTGGCTACCTGGTCGGGGGTTAAGGGAACGGTTTGGTAAGGGTCTTGCCCTTGTTCAGCGTTTAGAGGTCCTGCTTGGGACCTGGGTCAAATTTAGTAGGATCTCCTTCAATGCCCATAGGTATTGGATGGCGGGGATCCAAACTCTTTGACCCCCTCATAAGTTAACTACTATTAATACTATAACCCGGCTATTTAGGACTGTATCCCTGCTGACTCAGACTACTTAGCCGAGGGTAACGTCACCGCCGAAAGCGGGGCCTACCACAATTTGCATTAATAACTTAATTCATTATCTTTCAATAATCCGACCCTTTAGGATTGTATCCTTGCTGACTCAAACTACTGGGTTGAGGGTAACGTCGCCTTCAAAAGAGGGGTCTACTACAATAACTAAGATAATCTCTTAAACAAGTGCAAAAGTGCAAAAATAATCAAAGGTTATACTAATACACGTGTCGGATCCAAGTGATTCATCTTGTCTATCTGTTTTTATTTTATTTTATTTTTCAGCATTTAGTTAGTTTTTATTTTTCTTAGTTTAAAACATTTTTCTCACTTTTTGATTTGATTAGACGTTGAGGATAAACCGGTATTAAAAGCTCTTGTGTCCTTGGACGACCTCGGTATCTTACCAACACTATACTACGTCCACGATGGGTGCACTTGCCCATATGTGTGTTTAGTGTTAGTGAATATCGTGTTTTATAAATTTAAAACTTGGCTAAAAGTGTAAAAAGGGGCTTAAATATACATCTAAATTATATACACACTGACACGCATCAGTTTCAGTCTGATTTCACGGTTTGCTGGCATGAATAGTGTAACTGTGAATAGTGCACGCAACACTTTTTACCAACACTTTTAGGACATTTTTTGTTTGGTTTCGCATTACGACGAAAACCAACATATATTTTAGCTTTGTTTTCTTGTCCTAACACTGTTATCCAGTATACGACACAGTTACGTAATTAAATTACGCTAAATGCATGAGATTTAGAAATATAAATAGTGATTAGATTGTATGGAATTACCAGTTATTTGCCAGTTGTCTCACCTATCCCAGCTATCCTCTGTTTTAAAGCTTTGCCTGCAATGTTTGAAGATGTTTTGCTGTATGTGCCACCTACACAATGAATGTCTAGCCCTGGGAAACATGGTTGTACATGCTTTATTAGGGCGCGATCTCTATCGGTTACTATTACACGGGGTTCCATAACACTGTCTAATGAGTGTTTCAACCTCTGTAGAACCCATGTGAAGTTTTCCTGTTTCTCGTTGCTTACGAACGCATGAGCAATGCAAAACGACATCAACGTGGATGTAACACCGATAATCTGGACTAGCGGCATTTTGTACTGATTCGTCTTGTAGGTGGAGTCTATAAGCAACACATGCGGGAAGGCGCGCCACAACATTTTTGACTCCGGGTGGATGAAGAAAACATCCTCGACCCGTTCGCTGTTTTGAGATGTTCTATGGTAAAAAACAAACCCAACCTTCTCCAACCGGTCGAAAAGTATCTGCATTGGAGTCTCGCCGACTTGTTCCATTCGACCAATTTGGCCCGAGCGTTGTATATGGTGTTTCTTGTTGAGACATTATGGGGGTTCTGTTCTTTAATGGCAGCAAGAATGTCTCGTGGTTTTATGTTCTGATGCGTCATTTGCTCCACCGTCCTCTCTTCCGATGGACTCAGCCTCGTTAGGGACGGATGACCCTCTGGATACAGAAATGGTTCATGCTTATGTTTAGTTTCCTCAACCCTTAGATCCCAATAACCTAACCTCTTTCTGTATGCCCCGATCAGTTGGAACTTGCAATCGGTTTTCCTGGTCCCGCTGCGTCTGACCGTGGCTGTTGATTTGTACTCGCCGGCACAATCGCACGTAAGCCAAATTTTTAACGGCTGACCGCTAGGGGGTTTATCGTAGATGGTGCGTTTGGTGACGAGGGCGTAGCCATTTACGCGTCCGACGTCTCTACACCACTCTACCAATTCATCCATGCTAGCGAATTTCTAACGAAAACACTTATATGTGTCAATTAATGATTAACTCAAATGATCAACCCATCGGTTTAGTTTTAGTATAAACGGGTTCGGGTCAGTTTCAGGTTGAACCTGCGAACCCGTTTGGGTTAACGGGTCGGGTTCGGGTCAACATGGTCGGGTTAGCGGGTTGACCCGTTACACATTTATACTATATTATATTTTTTTTACAATATATTTTACGTCATAAATGAAATGGGGTGCGTATTTTTATGCCATGATTATAAGTTAAAAAGAGAAATTAACATGGATTTTATAATTTAAATATAATATATATATATATATATATATATTTGTGTTTTTTAAGTAAATTTTAACTTTAATATATTAATTTCAAAAAAAAACAAAAAATTCGGGTTTAATGGGTCGTGTTCGGGTCAACCCATGAAACTTCGGGTCGTGTTCGGGTTCTTATGTATGATACGATTTTCGGGGTCGGGTCGGGTCCGGGTTTGTGTAAAATTTTCAGGTTCAGGTCGGGTTGAACCCACCAACCCGCGAACACGACCCGTTGAGCAAACCTAATCTAAGATTTTAATAAAAACAACATCAAACGTAAAAACACTAAAATAGTTAACGTATAACAAATAAACGTATAATGAAAAGTTATACCTGCTTGTTTTGAAACTCACTAGGTTCTTGGTCAGCATTTGGACCCTCGGGCGGTCCACTACTTATGGGCGGAGAATGAGAACTATCAGTCAGCGGTCTGTAACACCCTTGCTTGTTATAATACAATATTTTATATAAGTTTCGTATAAACACATGTTTATACGATTACACATACCTATGACAATACGAGTTTACTAAAACCTTTTACAATTTTTAAAAGTAGTACAACATAATGTAATTGAGTTCGTCGTTTAAAAGTTACGACGTAACGCCGTGCGGAAGCTTTAATCTCGTGTTCGGTTCTTCATCGAGCTTGATCTTCATCCGGGCACTCTTGACATTCACCTAAGATCAAAACCAACTTAAAAGTTAGTTTTGATAGTTAAGTAATAAGTTTTAACAAGTTACATGGGTTAAACAAACAAAATTTAACAATTTTTCAGAATTAGGGGGCGTCGCGTGACGCCTAGCCCCCTTTTTCACAGCATGTTGCTTAAACTGTTGCTGCATATTCCCAGCATGACCTGATTTCACGGAAACTAGCATAACTCTCTCGTTTTTAATCCGTTTTACCCGATTCTTTTCCCTACGCGTCTGTAATTTAATTCTCCATCATATGGAGTTAAAATCCAACATCCAACATAATAAATTTTGAGACTTCTAAGCCTTCGACTCGTTACCTTTTTACCAAATTTTAACCCGTTCACGTTTATATCAAACAAACATGTTTGTTTGATCCCAATATCTCATGATCTTTATATTTTCGATATATCCTATTATATTAGGTTCAAGTCACGGGTTTCTTATGCAATCTTAACCTATTTTACATATATACTTGTTTTGACCCATTAAGGGTATTCAACATTTGCAAGCTTTAAATCACGTTTCTATTAGTTTGCATCCTATCCCCATTTTTATACGTATCCCAAGGACTCAATTTAACAAAACGCTTAACTCTAAACAACTCTTAAAGGTTTTTTGCCCAATTTACCCCTCAAGGGATTTTTGGTCAATTTTAGTCTTTCTTTTTGTAATGAAGGACTTTCGCTAATAGTTGACCAAAATTTCACATCTAACTACATCCTTATATTTGCGTACCTGGCTCGGGTCAGTCTATTGACCCGTTTTAATACTTTGCTTCAACAATTTGCCATGTCGTAGCAACTCTAATTCGTAAGCCGCTTTTTCCTGTAAGCATAAGACTCGACAAATGCTTATTGTCGTGATTTATCAAATGGTATTAATATTGCCATTTGACCCTTTTAGTCTAAACGACCAAACATTTTATGCTTATATTCCAATGGTATTTATTTACCATTTTAATACGTAAGTCATTTCAGATTCCTTACCATTTAGTTATGACTTTTTAAATCCGTTTCGTACACGTTAACCCAACATGGCTTATGCCAATTGGTGTCGTTTTAAACTTCAACCCATATCCATTTATACATGACGAAATCACCAATTTCCATTTGTTTTTATTCATTTAGGCCTACTTACAAAGTGGCCATTCAAAGGTTCATTTTACATTTGTCATCTATGACCAAATGTCTATTTCGCATTTTTGATGTATCCCGACCCGTACCACTTCGTGTCGGAACCAAATTTCGAATACAACCTTTGCCGTAATTGTAAGAGAGAATTAAATGCATATCTTACAAAAAGGGTGTAAGCGTTACTTACCTCTCATCCGGTTTACGCTTTTCGTCTCGTACTTGATTTGTTTGACCCGCTTTGTCCCCAAGCTTCACCTAGCTTGTTAAGTGCCAACTATTATTCATCATTCACAAGGTGGTTAGTTTAATCATGACTTAGTACGATTATTCCACCTTACACATTTCTATATCTAATTATCATTCATCACATCGTAGGTCAGTTTGACTTTTTAAAAGTCAAATGCCCATTAGTACGCTAATTGCATATTCGAGTTCATCAACTAGTTTTAGCATTCTTTAATTACCCGGTGGGCGTTATCTTTAGGCCACCGGTTTAACCAAAGTTCTAACCAAGTTTATCACATTTCAATCACTTTAATTAGTTCAAGCGATTATCAAGACTAATTTCTTCATTCATTTCGCAAGAACTAAGGGTTCTCATCTATAAATGAGACCCGTTCATCATATCACTAGCATTCATCCTTACACCTTATATCATCAAGTTCTTCATATGAACTAGTATATAACACGATTTCACACATCTATTTATATGAACGAAATTACCACTTCCATAATAACATACAAAAACCCACTTCAAGTTATGCATGAGTTTTCACTCAAACTTATAATTTGTTCAAGTATCTCACTTCAAGTATCAATTATGATGATTTTTAGCACAAATATATCATCATCTTCACTATTTAGTCAAAACCCACTTCCTAGTTTACTTGTTAATCACTTACAAGCAATATTATATCAAATTCTTCATAATTTTGTCATAACTAACGAAATTAGGCATACATAAACATCTAATTTCATCTTTGGATCATAATCCATCAATTTATTCGCAAGTAACCTACTTGTCACAAATTTCAACTTTAACCAATCTAGGTTTTATGACATACCTTATGACCCCCATGACTAGGTGATCGTTTCTGCGTATTCATGCATCGATTTGGCCTTGAATCAAGCTTCAATTTGTTGATTTTGTTAAACTAGGGTTTTGGAACCCCCTCCTCTTGCTTCTGGTCGATCGAACTCACACACACATGGGTGTGTGTGTGTTTTGATTTTTATTATTGTTTTAATTAAAACATTTCCTAGTTTGCCCACTTTTAGTCCCTCATATTTAGAAGGTTTATAAAGAGGGTTAAAATCTTGATCTTTATTCATTCACTTGATCACACATGAATAACTAGGTTAATTATCCCTAGTTAACTTAGTAGGTTCCGGGGTTATAACCCGTTTCATTCTAAGTCCCGTAAACTCGGGCCTCTCATAACTTTATTTTCTCATAAACATTCATTCACCCCTTTTTATTTAACATTAGATCTAATTGTTTAGAAATCTTAATATTCACCGGGTAAATTTTGCCACTAACGGTACTTTACCAATCTGTTAGTATTAACGTGGTTTGATTACCAAACCCGTTTTCGGGGTGTTACAAGTCTACCCCCCTTAAAGAGGTTTCGTCCTCGAAACCTTTTCTTACATAATTTATCGAGTTTAACTCCATGCATTTGATCTCGATAATCAATTGAGCATTGTTCATACTTTAACCAATTGTTAGTTTTACCAGAAAAAAAATGATAATATCTTTTTGGTTACTAATCATCTACGTATCTCATACGACATAATTTAATTTGAAATAACGTAATCTCATTATTTCCACTAGTTTAGTTAACTTAGCGATATCCATCGCTTTTATATATTATCGAACTCTTTATGAATCCGTTACTTTGACCCGTTTAAAGGTCTTTAGTGAAATCTTTCACTTTTAGCAACCATTTCTTTTGTTTTCAATTGCATTTATTCGATTCAGTTATACCGAATCCACCGCTTACAAGCGACCAAATTTATTTAAATGACCTTAACCGGTCTCACTAACTAGACTTATTAGTCCAGTTACTTTTTACCGCTCGCTTGGTTATAATGCGATTCTACTTCACATTACATTTCTTAACCGTGATCGTGTCGCATCATGTTTAATTTATATATCTAGCTTTCATTTTCGAAAAGATCACTTTTCGAATATATCGTCTTGCGCCTATCAGCGTCAAGACTTGAATCTTTCATGCTTACTATTCAAATTCCTATCAGAATTTATTTGTAAAAATGTTATTTCTTGCTAAAACTGAATTTTAGTTTAACGTTTTTCTCTTTACTATGTCAATTACTCATATCAAGGAAATTGACAACCCATAATTTATTGTTTTCCGTTCTCGTTTTACGTGGGGAATCGTAACAAGTTCCCTCACCTTACACTATTGACCCGTAGGTTCCTTCACTTAACCTCGTAGGCTATTTCCTTAAGCTTTCATCTCTTTAAGGTGAGGCCCTTATGATCCCTTTGCTTCAATTCATGACCCGTGGGTCATTTTGGCCCCATAGACCTTTACACTAATTAATATCCCGTAGGTTATGATGATCCCATAGGTCATCTTTTATTCTAGTCTTTATTCAATTGTCTATTTATACATATATAGCTTTAAAGCATCCTTTGTTATGTTTGGAATCATTTTCTTTTGCTTTTGAACTTTAGTTGACCTTGACCGTAGTCTAAGGTTTCATTTGTTTACTTTCGGACTATCTTTCCGACTTTACGACTTCTAACGTCATTTACACGTCGGTTTGTCCTATGCTTACCGTTACCCGGTTCATACTTATACTCCTTTACAACCCATTACCCGGGTCCTTCTATCTTATTGTTTTTAGCTTTCCGGTTTCACCGGTTTGCGTTTTCCTATTATATTAAGCGTTATTACTTAATTGACTTGTTTGACTCATTTTGGGTGAATTTTCATCACCTATGAATGTCAAACTTCATTCTTTATTTGACCCGTCCAACTTTGAAATGGTTGAACGTAATTACCAAAATTTATATTTGCGAAAATTCTTGTCATCTTTTAGTCATGACTCATATTCCGAGTCTTTTGACTTTCTATTTCACGTTCCTGTTTCTCAGTCTACGCATGCGTTTAATTCCTTACCCATCAACCGGGTGTTTTACCGAAATCGTTATCATTGCACCCCTTCCGGTATGCATTAAGACTTCATTTCGATTTACTTGGTCATCTTAGCGAAATCCGTCGCTTTTATTCGACCATGTCTTTTATTCTTTACATGACCACCATTGACGACCTTATTAATTATGAGTGACGATTATCATCGTTATCCTTTCTTTACTACGACTAAAGTTAACAACCTTGATTATCTTTTTCGTGTGGGCAACACCTTTGTTTTTATGACCCGGCGGATCATCTATACTTTGGTTTTACTTGCCCATTTTGTTCACCATGGCCCCTTCGTCCAAGATGACTTATTTTCGTGAATTTTCTTTTGATCATTCATTTATATCATCATTTACATTAACCCTTGTCCCTTCTCTCGGGCTCATTGTCCTAATGTAATACGCTTCCGTCACCTGGCTGTGCGTTTACATTATTATCAACTATTTTGTTCATTTGTTTCATTTGAGTACTTTTTAATTTGTCCCATTCACCCCGCTCTTACTACATCAGATGTAAATGTGTCCGCTATAAGAAGTTCATGGTATCATATGCCACTACTTACTTGGCCAGAGTAAGCGATTAACACATGACACACATGACCTTTTTATAGTTTTCACATCACGCCCTATGTAAGTAATGCCTCTATTTCTTTCTCTTGGAAACAATATCCCGAATACATTTTCTATTCGGGTTTCCAAGTTTTTAATCTACATATGCAACTTTCAATTTCTACATATTTGTTGCATATTACTATTTGTGCAATTAAATTTAAAGTGTGCACCTGGTAATGCTTGCCCTAACGGGCTTCTCTTGCCATTAGCCTTGTTCGCGACTGTTACGCGATTTAGGTCCTTGATGAGCATACTCTTTAGACCGTTCCTCTGTCAAATCTGTGATTTGTTAAACTCTCGCTATCCTCATATGCGAGTGTCCTTCAACTAAAACATATACAACAGTTAGTAATTTCAACATTAAAGGATGCCCGTATTATAATACAAGGCTTTTCTACTATACGCATCAACGCGTGTTATTTCGTTGACTATATCTATTCTATATCGTTTTTATTGGTGTAACGTGTATTACACGATAACCATATGTGTTGTTCTCAACACTTTAATCATACTAAACCATTGATATACATGTACTTACCGGATTTGCGATCAGGCCTCGAACCGAACACCAATCTTTATTAAGAGCATAAGGTTTAAGTCCAAGCATGGTTTTCCCCACCATACTTGAATCTCTTAAACCAGGGCTCTGATACCAACTAGTAACACCCTTGCTTGTTATAATACAATATTTTATATAAGTTTCGTATAAACACGTGTTTATACGATTACACATACGTATGACAATACGAGTTTACTAAAACCTTTTACAATTTTTAAAAATAGTACAACATAATGTAATTGAGTTCGTCGTTTAAAAGTTACGACGTAACGCCGTGCGGAAGCTTTAATCTCGTGTTCGGTTCTTCATCGAGCTTGATCTTCATCCGGACACTCTTGACATTCACCTAAGATCAAAACCAACTTAAAAGTTAGTTTTGATAGTTAAGTAATAAGTTTAAACAAGTTACATGGGTTAAACAAACAAAATTTAACAATTTTTCGGAATTAGGGGGCGTCGCATGACGCCTAGGGGCGTCGCGTGACGCCTAGCCCCCTTTTTCACAGCATGTTGCTTAAATTGTTGCCGCATATTCCCAGCATGACCCGATTTCACGGAAACGAGCATAACTCTATCGATTTTAATCCGTTTTACCAGATTCTTTTTCCTACGCGTCCGTAATTTAATTCTCCATCATATGGAGTTAAAATCAAACATCCAACATAATAAATTTTGAGACTTCTAATCCTTCGACTCGTTACCTTTTTACCAAATTTTAACCCGTTCACGTTTATATCAAACAAACATGTTTGTTTGATCCCAATTTCTCATGATCTTTATATTTTCGATATATCCTATTATATTAGGTTCAAGTCACGGGTTTCTTATGCAATCTTAACCTATTTTGCATATATAATTGTTTTGACCCGTTAAGGGTATTCAACATTTGCAAGCTTTAAATCACGTTTCTATTAGTTTACATCCTATCCCCATTTTTATATGTATCCCAAGGAATCAATTTAACAAAACGCTTAACTCTAAACAACTCTTAAAGGTTGTTTGCCCAATTTACCCCTCAAGGGCTTTTTGGTCAATTTTAGTCTTTCTTTTTGTAACGAAGGACTTTCGCTAATAGTTGACCAAAATATCACATCTAACTACATCCTTATATTTGCGTACATGGCTCGGGTCAGTCTATTGACCCGTTTTAATACTTTGCTTCAACACTTTGCCATTTCATAGCAACTCTAATTCGTAAGCCGCTTTTTCCTGTAAGCATAAGACTTGACAAGTGCTTATTGTCGTGATTTATCAAATGGTATTAATATTGCCATTTGACCCGTTTAGTCTAAACGACCAAACATTTTACGCTTATATTCCAATGGTATTTATTTACCATTTTATTACGTAAGTCATTTCGGATTCCTTACCATTTAGTTACGACTTTTTAAATCTGTGTCGTACACGTTAACCCAACATGGCTTATGCCAATTGGTGTCGTTTTAAACTTCAACCCATATCCATTTATACATGACGAAATCACCAATTTCCATTTGTTTTTATTCATTTCGGCCTACTTACAAAGTGGCCATTCAAAGGTTCATTTGACATTTGTCATCTATGACCAAATGTCTATTTCGCATTTTTGATATATCCCGACCTGTACCACTTCGTGTCGGAACCAAATTTCGAATACAACCTTTGCCGTAATTGTAAGAGAGAATTAAATGCATATCTTACAAAAAGGGTGTAAGCGTTACTTACCTCTCATCTGGTTTACGCTTTTCGTCTCGTACTTGATTTGTTTGACCCGCTTTGTCCCCAAGCTTCACCTAGCTTGTTAAGTGCCAACTATTATTCATCATTCACAAGGTGGTTAGTTTAATCATGACTTAGTACGATTATTCCACCTTACGCATTTCTATATCTAATTATCATTCATCACATCGTAGGTCAGTTTGACTTTTTAAAAGTCAAATGCCCATTAGTACGCTAATTGCATATTCGAGTTCATCAACTAGTTTTAGCATTCTTTAATTACCCGGTAGGCGTTATCTTTAGGCCACCGGTTTAACCAAAGTTCTAACCAAGTTTATCACATTTCAATCACTTTAATTAGTTCAATCGATTATCAAGCCTAATTTATTCATTCATTTCGCAAGAACTAAGGGTTCTCATCTATAAGTGAGACCCGTTCATCATATCACTAGCATTCATCCTTACACCTTATATCATCAAGTTCTTCATATGAACTAGTATATAACACGATTTCATACATCTATTTATATGAACGAAATTACCACTTCCATAATAACATACAAAAACCCACTTCAAGTTATGCATGAGTTTTCACTCAAACTTATAATTTGTTCAAGTATCTCACTTCAAGTATCAATTATGATGATTTTTAGCACAAATATATCATCATCTTCACTATTTAGTCAAAACCCACTTCCTAGTTTACTTGTTAATCACTTACAAGCAATATTATATCAAATTCTTCATAATTTTGTCATAACTAACGAAATTAGGCATACATAAACATCTAATTTCATCTTTGGATCATAATCCATCAATTTATTCGCAAGTAACCTACTTGTCACAAATTTCAACTTTAACCAATCTAGGTTTTATGACATACCTTATGACCCCCATGACTAGATGATCGTTTCTGCGTATTCATGCATCGATTTGGCCTTGAATCAAGCTTCAATTTGTTGATTTTGTTAAACTAGGGTTTTGGAACCCCCTCCTCTTGCTTCTGGTCGATCGAACTCACACACACATGGGTGTGTGTGTGTTTTGATTTTTATTATTGTTTTAATTAAAACATTTCCTAGTTTGCCCACTTTTAGTCCCTCATATTTAGAAGGTTTATAAAGAGGGTTAAAATCTTGATCTTTATTCATTCACTTGATCACACATGAATAACTAGGTTAATTATCCCTAGTTAACTTAGTAGGTTCCGGGGTTATAACCCGTTTCATTCTAAGTCCCGTAAACTCGGGCCTCTCATAACTTTATTTTCTCATAAACATTCATTCACCCCTTTTTATTTAACATTAGATCTAATTGTTTAGAAATCTTAATATTCACCGGGTAAATTTTGCCACTAACGGTACTTTACCCATCTTTTAGTATTAACGTGGTTTGATTACCAAACCCGTTTTCGGGGTGTTACACGATCCAACACTAACAGGAGGAGCTTCAAAATTAACCGGGTGTTGCGATGGATAATAACCAGCATAATTAGGCTGAAAGGCATCCAAACCCCAAGTATCCTGACCTGCATCAGACGCAAGAATGGGATCGAACGGAGCATTCAGATCAAACATGTCTGCTTTGTTATCTTAATTGTTATCATAACTCCCTGATTCGCCTCGTTATCAAACACATTAAAAAAGTCACCCCAACCCGACATTATAGCGTAAATAATTTGAATACAGAGAAAAATAAAAGAAACGAATAGAAGTTGAATGAAAATGAATGAAATTAGTGTCGTTTATATAGAGAATTTTACGGAATATTACATCGTTTCAAATGATTAACACGCGAATCGAGGAATCTAGCGTCGAATCAAATAACTCGCACGAATATCGAGGAATCTAACGTCTAATCACATAACTCACACGAGAATCGAGGACTATAACATCGAATCGGAGAATCTTACGTCTACTCGCACGTGAATCGAGGAATAATACGTCGCGTCAAATAGTAATAAAACAATAAAAAAACGAAAATCATTGTATACGGGTCGTATAAGTATATACGACCCGTATAAAATCGTCGTATAATATATATACGACCACACTATCATCTTATTCTAACATGGTTGATACGGGTCGTATAAGGTTATACGGCCCGTATAGAATAAAGTGAACTGACAAAGGCTGCTGGCACAACCTTTGTCGGTTCACTTTATTCTATACGGGCCGTATAACCTTATACGGTCCGTATCAACCATGTTAGAATAAGATGATACCAACAACCTTTGTCGGTTCACTTTATTCTATACGGGCCGTATAACTTTATACGGTCCGTATCAACCATGTTAGAATAAGATGATACTATGTGGATTTATTAGGACCCTAAATATATTATAACTATAATTATAAATATATTAAAAGCCTATCTTGTAAATATCACTTATTTTTATTCTCTCAACTTTATTAATGACATGCTTAGCTTCTAAGTTTTAATAAGTTTTTCTTTTTTAATTTTTATTTTATTACAATTACTATTTAAGAGTTTTTCCTTTTGCACTTTATTGTTTGACAATATCCCTTAACTTTAATAAATTTTTTTTTTCAAATTTTGTTATTTACCCTTACACTTTGCTATAACTAGCATTTAAACCCTCTAACTTTTAGTTTTTCCCGTTTACACTTTATTGTATTTATTATTTAAACTCTTAATTTTCATTTTGTTCTTTTTACTCAATTTTTGTCGTTTCTTTTTACTTTCTTTTCATCCACTTCAAACTTCCCGTAGTTACTTCACCTTTGTAATTGTTGTAATCTTACTTGTACTTGGCTAACTTCAATCCTTACCAACATATTTTGAAGAAAAATTATTGTTAGTAATCAATTGCTAATAGACCCATATGTTTCTTTTAAGCTGTTTTTTTTTTTTTTTATAATAATAACAATACTTTCGTGAGTCTCCAAACTACTCGATTCATCTACGCGTCTCAACGAGTGTTACAATTAAACCAACAAAAATGTAATTGTGTCATTATTTATGTGACATATGTGAAATAGTGAAATACAAGTGCAGGTAAGGAAATGAGGCATGATATCTATCAGTAAAAAGGTTTGTAGTGTCACATTTCTTGGATTTTCCTAAGAATTATCTGATTAAACACAAAAATATTAGGAGTGTTGCTAAATATGCATATGGATGTGTTATGGTTGAACTACATATAAAGATAAAAAAACAGGAAATCTTTGTACTTTATTTTTTGTTGTCAACCTTTTAAGATTCTTGAATTTGGCCTCCATAAAAACCTTATTCTTAATTGCATCATTCTGTTGTGCCCTCACAAAATCATTTTTATACACACTAAAAAACACACACTAAACACACACACAGAGAGTAGATATGGATTGTTTAGGGTGGTGGAAAAAGATTGTTGCTGCTATCTCTACATTGCTTCTCCTTCATGTTTGTTGCCGTGCCCGCCGAGGTATTTTTTTATTTTTATTTTTATTTTTTATTCTTTTTAAAGAAGTATGGTATAGTTGCACCTGATCTTTTATTAGGAAACATCAATTTGTTCAAAGCATCATACAAACTGTATTTTAAATCTTAAATCTAGACTTTAAAGAAGTATGGTTGCACTTGATCTTTTATTAGGAAACATCAACTCGTTAAAAGCATCATATAAACTATATTTAAATCTGAATTCTAGACTAAATAAGTCTTAGAGAAGTTATATGTAATAAGAATTTTAAAAATATATTATACATGTGGATGCTAAAACTAGGATTATTTATTTATTTATTTATTTTGTAATGTGTTTTTTTTTTTATCAAACTCCTTTGCTGATCCCAGAAGTTTTTATTGGCCGAAATATGGAAAAGTTTAATTCGTTATTGAGATAGCGAAATAAATTTAATACATTTTTTAAAAGCTTTTTCTCATAGTATAAATGTAACCTTAATGTTTAGAAAAGGAAATCTAAATAAACAGTTTTGTTTTTTTTTTTTTTATATTCAGATATAAATTGTTATATCGGAAATAAAGTAACTGAATTTTTGTAAAAAAAAAAGGATGCGTAAAATACCAAAAAAAAAAAAAAAACAAAACAAAATGTGCAACATCTACTTTGATGTATTGTACAAATTTTCATTTCATCTGTTGATATTTAGTTATGTATATGTCTTACAATAAAAATGCATGTTTGCTTATATAACTAACTTGCTTTTTTACTTATGTGATGAATTGTGTTTTCACTCAAAGATCGAGGCTTCAGTTTCTTGCACCAAGCCACAACAGCACCAATGGTGTCATACTACGATTACATCATTGTCGGTGGCGGCACCGCCGGCTGCGCATTAGCCGCCACCCTCTCTCGAACCTCCTCGGTACTCCTCCTCGAACGGGGTGGCTCCCCGTTCGGTAACCCAAACATCACCCACTTATCCGCATTCGGAGCTGCCCTGTCCGATCTCTCCCCAAAATCCCCTTCCCAACGGTTTGTCTCCGAGGACGGCGTCATCAATGCCAGGGCCCGCGTTCTTGGAGGCGGAAGCTCCCTGAACGCGGGATTCTACTCACGGGCTGGGTCCGAATTCATCGCCAATGCGGGATGGGATGCCAAGTTGGTAAACGAGTCGTACCGGTGGGTCGAGAGGCGTGTGGCGTTTCATCCACCGTTGAGACAGTGGCAGTTGGCGGTTAGAAACAGTTTGTTGGAGATTGGTATACGGCCGTATAACGGTTACACCCTTGACCACTTGTACGGTACAAAAGTTGGGGGGACTATTTTTGATGGATACGGGCGCAGGCATAGTTCTGCTGACTTGCTTTATTATGCAAATGCTAATGGGCTCACTGTTTTCTTACATGGGCCTGTTCAAAAAATATTATTCACAACAGAGGGTATGTCATCTTAACCATAAACTTTGTTGTACATAATGCATTAAAGGTTGTATTTATAACTTTTTTTGGTGTTTTTTTTTTGTGTAGGAAAAATAAAGCCAACAGCCAATGGGGTGATCTTTAGTGATGCAAATGGGTTGAACCATTGGGCTTACTTGAGAAAAGGGTCAACAAATGAAGTCATAGTTTGTTCTGGGGCACTAGGAAGTCCACAACTACTAATGTTGAGTGGGCTAGGCCCAGAGAAGCATCTTGAGGCCCATAATATATCTGTGGTTTTGAACATGCCTTTAGTGGGCCAAGGGATGTCTGATAACCCGATGAATGCTGTTTTCGTCCCCTCTCCTAGGCCCGTTGAGGTGTCTCTCATCGAAGTTGTCGGTATTACTCACAATGGGATCTATATAGAGGGCGCGAGTGGCGCAAACTTTGCTAGTCAAACCAAAACTAGAGATTTTGGGTTGTTATCTCCAAAGGTACACCTTGTAAAACTTATACTAAGCCCTATTATAG
Source organism: Helianthus annuus (assembly GCF_002127325.2). Lineage (NCBI taxonomy): Eukaryota > Viridiplantae > Streptophyta > Magnoliopsida > Asterales > Asteraceae > Helianthus > Helianthus annuus. The sequence continues at coordinate 8,829,125 of NC_035439.2, forward strand.
GACATTATGTTATGTATCTTTAACCGAATTTTGTTTACACTTTACAGATTGGACAACTCGCGACTTCGCCCCCAAAACAAAGAACACCAGAAGCGTTAAATAGGGCAATAGAAGCAATGAGGTTCCTCCCACGAAGTGCTTTCGTGGGCGGATTTATATTGGAAAAGATCATGGGCCCGCTCTCAAGAGGACATCTTGAGCTTCGGTCCACAAACCCTAATGACAACCCTGCGGTCACCTTTAATTACTTTAAAGATCCCGGAGACTTAGAAAAATGTGTGGAAGGGATCAGAATCATCGAGAGGGTCATTGAATCAAGATCATTTTCAAGATTCCGATACAATCACCTCCCAGTCTCTAGTCTTCTAAACATGACTGCTAATTCGCCCGTTAATTTGTTGCCTAAACATGCTAATGCTTCGAGATCTTTAGAACAATTTTGTAGAGATACCGTGACAACTATATGGCATTACCATGGAGGATGTCAAGTTGGCCAAGTGGTAGATCATGATTATAGGGTTATAGGTGTTGACTCTCTTCGGGTCATTGACGGGTCAACTTTTGATTATTCTCCCGGAACTAATCCTCAAGCTACCGTGATGATGCTTGGAAGGTACATGGGAGTTAAAATGTTGCATGAGAGAATTGCAAACAACTGAACATATTGAAGATTCAGTAAAACTGTTTGTTGCTTTGAATTTCTATTTAAAATTTGTTGATTAATTAGTTCAGGGTTTTGTAAATACTTACATTTATCCTATTAATTGTTTTATCTTTTCTGTATATTTGTTGGTTTGCATGTCATATATGTTTTTGTTACTAGTTTATGTTTATTGCATATACACATACATCGAAACATAATTCAAAAGGGGGTAAACATAAAACAGACCATGTTACACTTCAAAAAGGTAATATCGTATTTAGGCAACATAAAAAAGATCATGCTACTGCCTGTTGAATTGTGTTCCAATGTATGTTTTGCATCACTTTTCAATATAGGATGATGTAATGAACCAAAAAATTGGAGTCAAATGTAAATAAAAAAAATAAGTAAAAGTGATAAATGCTAAATACCCAGGAAAATTCAATTAAAGAAGAGGATGTTATACTTGTAATTTGCTTAAAAGTTATAATTAGATAGGGTTAAAACCAAATATAAAGTCTTTTAAAAATAAGAAGTCGTGCGAAGGGTATCAAACGGATTCCAATTGACCTCATTCAAGTGGCATTGAAACCGTCTCAACGAACTCTACAATATGAGATTTTAGGTTTTCACTATTTGATTTATAGCTTGTAGATTTTATAATTTTTGTTTATATCACGGTGTCTTTTTATTTAACATTGTGTAGTTTCTATGTTTGCGTAATTGTGTTTTACTTGTGACTCGTTGTGTCTTTTTTTTTTCTCGACATTGTATTATATTTTTCGGCATTATGTTCTATTTTACTCGATATTGAGTTATATTTTGTCATCCATAATGCCTTTGTAAACGTCTTAGATTTAGAAAACTTTGTAAGATAACTTTACCCTTTAAACTACTACCCATGTTTTAATAATAACTAGAGAGTTGGCCCATGTCTTGCGTTGGGGGACATTTTATGTGTATGGTGTCAATCTGGACCGTTATGAGACCACCCACATTCACACATTGATGACCCAAGGTTGGGTTGCTACCTAATAAGACAAGAAAAATAGTATTTGAAAAAACTAAATAAAATTTTAAGCCTATGTCAATTGCTGATCTAGAGTTGGGTTAGTCTAGAGTTGGGTTAGTCATCAATAAGACAAAAGTTTAAGTAATTAAAAAAATTTAAAACAAAAGATATTCACACGAACCTAAGTTGGTAACTAGATTGGTGGAGCAACCTAGGTTGCAACCCAAACTTGTGTAGTCTTCATGCTATAGTCATAGTATAATTGGTTGAAATCCAAACTAATTCACTCAATAATTTAATTACTCAAATAACTTATAATATTCAAACTTAAAAAAAAAAAAAACTAAATACAAGGTATTTCTTAATTTTTTTTGAACATCCCAATATAAATTTTATTAAAATCAGAGTTCGTTCAAAAACATATATTTTTAGGTTGGGATGGGTTGTGAATGTATGTTAAAAATTGTGTAGGGTTCGGTTGTATAGGTGGAAAAAAAGATAATAGATTTTTTCAATAAAAGGTTTGATTGGGTCACAAATGGACATAACCTAACACTATCCACATTCACAACCCAACCCAACCCAACCCAACTTTTAATAAAAAATTAATTTCTCTCTCTTCCACCTACACACCACATGACCACAACTCAACCCAACCTTTCACACTCATTAACAACCCAACCTAAACCATTTTTTATTAAATAAATATGGCTTAGGTTATAATTTATTCCATAAAAATTATTATAAACAATAAAAATGTTTATATTTTAAACTTTATTATTTTAAATACAGAAAGTTATTAAAAATAAAAAAAGAAAATTTATCAAAAAATCTAACAAAACAATAGAATGTTGACATGTGGCATATAAAATAATGTTAGATAAAAAACAATTAAAATAACATATCAATTTTTATAAATTTTATATCTGTATGTTCACAAAAAAAAAAAAAAATAAATAAACAAAACTGTGGTTTTAGATTTTTTAAAAACAGTTAAATTTTATAAGTTATTAAAGATAATCTAATTATATTTATAAGTATGTTAGAAAGAAAAAAAATGAAATATAAATAAATATACCATCCAATCTCTTGTGGACATGTGGCAGGTAAAGTGTGAACATGGATGTCACAACCTAGGTCGTTCCTTCGACCAGGTTGGTGGATTTAATTGAATTTTCCATTTTATTTTTATTATTTTGACAACCTAGGTTGGGACAATGTCACCAATGGGGATAATATAAGACAACCTAAATTGGTGATGTTGGTGGAGCATTTAGTTGCAATCCAGGCTGGGATGAGTTGTGAATGTATGTTAAAAATTGTGTAAGGATAGATTGTATAGGTGGAAGAAAAAGATATTAGATTTTTTAATAAAAGGTTTGGTTGAGTCACTAATGAACATAGCCTAAGGAGCTGTTTGGCAACATCTGAATTGTTAAGTGTTGAATCAGTAAGAGATCTGAACTACTAAGTGCTAAATCAGTAAAAGGTCTGAACCATTAAGAGCCTGTATAATGCTTAACCGTTTAGAGGCAAATGTCTGACTAATTCAGATTAGAGGTCTTAACCATTCAGACTCTGTATAAATCTTAACCGTTAAGAGGCAAATGTCTGAACCATTCAGACATTTGCTTGTGAAACAAACAGTCTGAACCATTAAGTGCTTAACCAGTAAGAGGTCTAAACCATTTAGACCTTCATTAAGAGGTAAACAAACAGCCCCTAAGGCAACCTAAATTGGTGATCAGGTTAGTTGAGCACTTAGTTGCAACCCATGTTGTCATTTCAACCTAGGTTGTTATTTTCTATTAATATTTTATATGGCGTTCGTGTGTCTATCATCTTATTGATTTGTTTTTTTATTAAACTTGCTATATACAAGTTGGTTTAGGTTGGGTTATTAATGGGTGTGAAAAGTTTGTTGGTTGGGTTGCTTTGATAAAAGAAAGAGAAGTTAATTTTTTAGAGTTAATTACACAGATGGACCTTATGGTTCATAGTTAGTTTCATTTTTGGGTATTAACTTTTTTTTAATAGAATTAGGTTTTATAGTTTCAATTTTGTAACAACTTTGAGTACTAACACCAAAATTAGTTAATCTTCTTAACCTAATAAAAGCCATACCTAGGGGACATATGTCCCCCATCTAGGGCCTCTAAACCTCATTTTCCCGCCAATTTTCCGTTCCCTTGATTTCCCTTGAGTGAAACCCGACGCGGGATCCGGATACACTATTCGGGTCATCAACGTTCCATCCATATTTAAAGCTTGAAACTGTTCATTGTTTCAATTCTTCTTCTTCTTCTCGCATACGCTTCGAGATTATCAGGGTTTTTTTTCCTTTCTTCTCTGATTCATTTTCTTCTTCCTTCAACTATTGTGATCCATCAACCTATGCAATTTATTGATTCAATCCTTAACATTCCAGAAACCCTAATTTCGATCGCCGCCGATCAAGCAAATCCACCACCATCTCTTCCAATTTCATTAGCATCTGGTAAGTCAATGTATTTATTCTTACTTTCCTATGATTGTATTTGTGTCTTTAATGTTTTATCGGATCTGATGGTTGTTATGTTATTGATTTGTTCTTTGTTTGAATGAATTTTTGTTTATTAAGGCTACTCTTCCTCTTTTTACAGACACCCATGTTCTTCTCTCACTCCAAAGATATCTCAACAATCCCCCAAATTTGTTCACGATTTCACCGTCAAGGTAACTTTAATGTGTTCATCTCCTTGATTCTTAGTTTAAACTGATTACTTTTTAAATTAATATTTGAAGTATATATGTAATAATGTAAATGGCTTTTGTTTAACTTACAAAAGTGGTTTAGAATCTGAGGATTTGAAATTAGTATATGTGAACTAAATTTATTCAGAAAGTTTTACAAACTGTCTTACATTCTCATCATAGGTATTTTGGTGTATTGGATACAAAAGGTCCTTATCAAAAGTTCCTTATCATAGGATTTTGGTGTATTGGGTTTTCAGATCTACGAGGTTTCAGACCTATTGTTTTGTTTCCAATGTTGCGTGTGTTGTGTATTAAATTTATTCAGAAAGTTTTACAAACTGTCTTACATTCTCATCATAAGTATTTTGGTGTATTGGGTACAAAAGTTCCTGCTTCAGGTACAAAAATCATATTACTATTAGAAGAATCAGGAGATTGATTCATCATCATCATCATCTGATCCACCTATTATCTATCGGGAAGATTGTATACTCTAGGTATTATTTTATATTTGAATCCTTCATATTATCATATACTCCAGATAGTATTTTATAACCGCACTTTGAATTCAGTGATGCGTTTTTTTTTATTATTGAATTGAAGAAGCGGATCTCCTGTTCTATGAAATTGATGAATAAGAACTGCATTGTTTTGGTCAATTTAGGGTTTGAAGTTCCTAATGATAACAAGATGACGACAATGAGTGTTTTGGGGCAGAATTGAGGTGTATGAACCGTGGGTCCATAAGTGAAGGTTGGTGTTCTATTAAGGATTGCAAGATGATATATAATGGTGGCTAGAGGTGGCTGGTGAAGGTGGTTCGTGACATTCAAGCTAAAATGAACCGGAGAAGCGATGACCAACAAAATAATCTGGTACGTTTTCTTCTTATTAAACCCTCTGGTTCAATTGGGTTTAGTGGGATTATTTACATAGTTTGGGTACGATATGTCAGTCCAAATTTGAGATTAGCGGTCCCAGCTCTCACAATTAGTTATATATCTATATATATATATATTTTTTATGATAACTATTTAACTTAATATTAATAAAAAAATTTGTTACATACTTTGATTGCTCACCAGATCCCTACCAAGATCGTTATCAGAAAACCTTCCAACTACGATTTATTTAAAATTAATTCATTTTCTTTTTTATTTTACTTTTTTAGTTTTACAATTCTTTAAATTTTCATATTAATAGTTAATATTTTTACAGGTATACAATTGTACCAATGGTAAGTCGAGCTGAGAGAGTGGTAAACATAAAACACCCATAATACTCGGAGTTAATATAAAGCTTAAAAACGAATAGTTAGTATTTGGACACCTATATGTGGTGGTCATCTTTCCAACAAATGAACCGAATGACCTTTTTTTGTAAGCTCTTATTTTTTAGGTGATCTTAAAGTAGTCACACACTCTTCATCTTTCACATACTATGTACTTAAATGATTACTAAAACATTTTAATTTTTATAAGAATTTTTCTTTGAATTACAGTTTTCAAGAGATAGGATGTTGTATCCAAGTTTAAAGCTATAACACCCTTGCTATTATTCTAAAGGTTTACGTATATATTACGAAAATAAACTTGTTATTATGATTACAAATGTGTTGAAAATACGGTTAAATTAAAACTTTTCTCAATATAAACAATACAACATATAATGTATGAATTCGTCATCTACAAAGACGACGAAACTATGTGCGGAAGCCTGTATCTTGATCGTGTTCGGTTCTTCGTTGAGTTTGATCGTCCTCCAGTACTGTAAATTATACCTACAATTCATAAAACATGAATTGAATTAGTCATACGTAGTTTAAAACGTGTCTAAACGAGTCCGAGAAGCGAAACTGATTAAAATACAATTTTTTTCGCTGAAACAGGGTGCTGTCGCGCCACGCGCCGGCACCACCTTGCTCCCTCGCGTGGCCCGGGGGAGACCGTTTTTCAGCAGGTCTGGATCTGGGACCTGCATTTTCCAGCAATACCAGTTTTTACGGAAACGACCATAACTTATTCGTTATTGATCCGTTTTACGAGATTCTTTTTCCTACGCGTTCGTAATTTAATTCTCCATCTTATGGAGTAAAAATCCAACATCTAACTTCACAAAATTTTAGATTTCAAGCTCTCGGCCTGAAATTCATTTACGACACTTCTTGACCCGTTCGTGATTTCATCTAACAAACTTGTTTGTCGCCTTTGTTTCTTTTTTGTAAACATATTATTATAATTATTTCCTATTGTACAAGGTTCTAAAAACGAGTTTATACACATTCTTAACCCGTTTTTGCTTATACTTCCATTTTGACCCATTAAGGGTATTTATGCACTTTTTAAACTTAAATTATGCTCATTCCTTGTATACATCATAATTCCACCCATCCATATTAATTAGTCTTCCACCACAACTATGATTGTGGTGGATTTAATGTGATAGACTATTTATTCCTAGTTCTATCCCTCGGATATGTCATTTTGCGGCAAGATGCGTTTTAGGGCATTTAACCCTTGAAACTTTATGCGTATAGTTTTTATACACATGTAAGGATTACATAGTCCTAATATAAGTTTCTAAACAACCTTTAAGGGTCGTTTGCCCAGTTGACCCATCGAGGGCTTTTTGGTCAGTTTTAGTCCTTCATTTTGCGATGAAGGACTTTCACTAAATATTTGACCAATCATTGCACTTTTAACTACAAGTCTATATATACGTACCTAGCCCGGGTCAACAATTAGACACGATTTATACCTCGCTTTAATTTTTCACATATTCCATGGTGACACAATTATCCGAATTGCTAATCGTTCCTATTAACATAAGACTTGGCAGCCACATTAGTCGATATTGTCAAATGGTGTTATCACCACCATTCGACCCGTTTGGCCTGTATGACCAAACAATTTTACATATGTAGCAAAACATGGTTTTTTTAAATTACCAATTTGCCCATCTGATTCATTTTGGATTTTCTTTCATTAGATCCCTTTCCTTACTTATTTATCCCATTTTGGCTTACGCCTTGAGTATCCTTTTAGCTTCGGTTTACATTAATCGACAATTAACCAAATTTCCATTTTTACCCTTTTTCTTGATGTTAGATTACACTACAAGGTAATCTTATTGAAAACTCATAATTTCTTAGTCATTTCATGATCAATTTACCGTTTTGCCCTTTTTACCATAAACCATGGTTTTTATTATTTATATTAGTCCGACCCGCATCAATTTCGTCGGAAATTGATATTTCCCATATTATCTTTATCGTATTCGTACTTATAGAATAAACAAATATTCTACAAAGGGGTGTAAGTTTCACTTACCTCGCATCCAAACTGTGCTTTTCTTTTCCTTCTTGATTTGTTTGACCCGCTTCCTCCCTAAGCTTCCACCTAGATTGTTAAGCGTCCAACTATCATTATCATTCACAAGGTGGTTAGATTAGTCATTCTAGATCATGACCTTCACACCTTATGAATCTTTTACCACTATTCTTATTGAACTTTATCATAAGTCGGTTTAACCCTTTTCTCTTTTTAAAAAAGTCAAACCACCAATTTACCAATATGACTGCACTAACAAGTTTGCAAGACTCAATTTAGGCATATTATCAACCACTTAGTGAGCACCATCTTTTGAGATGCCATATCAACTAACATGTTATCTATTTCATAACTCAAGTAACCATAAATCAACATGTAATTTTAGTCATTGTATGCACATATACACTTTGACCATCATAACCATGGTTTTAACTCTTGTGTCAAAACCCACTTCTAATCACTTATGAACCCTTAACAAAATCCCTAATTTGTTCAAGTAGTTCATTCATACGAGTTAGTATGATGTTTATAAATACCAATACAACATTAATTTCGTCAAATCAACAAAACCCACTAAGTTCATACTTGATTAGTAGACTAATCGCTAATTTATGGCAAAATTCTTCAAGTTTGCATCTAGGGTTTGTTCCTAGACTTATACTCACATCAATATCACTATAACATTCAACATTCATACAAGAATTTCGTTCATGCATGTTTATCACAAATTCAAAATATCACTAAACATCAAAATTCAAAATACCTTGTGATCCCCTAAGCTTGGTGATCACGATTTTATTAAAAGCCCCAATTTCCTGGCTCGATTTCTCTTTGATTTAGTTGAATTTCTTGTGTTTAGGGTTCTTGAAGGGAAGCCCTCTTTCTTCTCCTGTATACATCGACCAAACACACACATATGTGTATGTTTTAGTGTTTTTAAGTTTTAATTATAAACTTGTTTCCAATTGCCCACTTTTAGTCCCTCAAAGTTTAAAGGTTTTATAAATGGGTTAATTACTGCAAGTTCTTTCACTGTTTTACTACATACTATTAATTAGGTTAGTTATTCCTAGTTAACTTAGTGGGTTCGGGGAAGGTTATAACCCGTTTTATTTTAAGTCCCGTTAACTCGGGCCTCTTATAAACTTTATTTTCTCAAAGTATTTATCCTCTTTTTAATTAACATCAATTTTTATTTATCCAGATCCTAATATTTACCGGGTTAATTTTACCACTTACGTTACTTTACCCGTCTTTTAGTATTAACGTAGTTTGATTACCAAACCCGTTTCCGGGGTGTTACAAAAGCTAAGGTAAGCTTATATTGTATTCAATTTTTTCCTTTTCTACCATTTTAAGTTGCATATTGTTACAAGACCTGACCATTTTGACCCCTTCACTACGAACGGATCGATTCGGTTGATATTATCTCTAATGGCTAAAATGGCTTCAAAGTTGACAATAGTGTGGTCTTAATTAACAGAATCTACTAAATACTTTATTCAAACAGGTAAAATTTTATATGTCGCCATTTAGACCTTTAAATTTCACGGCAGCTCCTCCGTCTTATAAGGGGCTGACTTCTGCCATTCGTCAGGTCCAGGATGGGTTAAGTTATACAAGTGTGTACTCTGCACCACTCAACCCGTGTAAGAGCTTAACATAAACTCCTTTTGGTTTCGTGTAAATATCAAATGCATAATAGGATGAGCTAATTGCTAATTATGTGTTAATACTTTAAATTTCGTATGATATCACTATAAGCTAAATAAAACTAGTAGGGGTCAAAGGGTCGCACTCCATGTGGCAATCACATCAAACTTGGTCTTTTGTTATGTATTTGGAATTTAATGATAGTCCATTTACAATGGTTCATAAAAAAAAACACAAGATTTGAAAGAAAGAAAAGAAAAAAAAGCGACAGATACACTAGGTGCTCTGATGTGCAGAGGCGCACATCTACAAAAAGCGCTAAAAGGACACACATTTTGTACAGCGTGTGCCTAGCTTTTGCCTTTGTGTGTCTTGCTTTTCTAAAACAATTAAATACAACCCAGTGAAATATCGTCTGTGTAGTTTAGCTTTTAGTATTGGCTATATTAGTAACAGTTTCTAAAATAGGAATCATAAGGTTGAAAATACATATTTGTGATCTTTTTATGAGGTTTTCAGTTTTTTAAATGATTTTGTGGATTTTATATTTAATATGATTAGTATTTGAACCATTTGAATTGCCATTTTGTTTCGTGTGATGTGGATGAAGATGATTATAGCCTGTGACGGTGGTCTTACAGCAGATCTAGGGTTTAACGGTGATTCTAGGCGGCGGCTAGGACTCGGGTTATAGTGCGCGACATATTCAAGTTTATGGTTTAAAGGGTTTTTCTCATCATTCATGTTCATATGTCAAAACAATACAGAGGGAAAATAAATAGATAAATTACAAAAGACTAAATAAAGAAACAATATATATGGACGTAAAAAGGAGCCATCTATGGAGGGAATTATGGAGAGTCATAAGTAGAATATTTTAGTCCCTAATACTCCCCCTCAAGTTGGAGTGTGTAGGTTGATAACACCCAACTTGCCAAGTAGGAAACTAAGTTGAGGAGCACCTAAGCCTTTTGTGAAGAGGTCAGCAATTTGCAATTTGGAATCGATATGGAGTGGACGAATTTCTTGAGCTTCAAATCTTTCACGAAAAAAAATAACAATCCATCTCCACATGTTTAGTCCTTTCATGAAAGACCGGATTATTGGCGATGTGTCTAGCGGCTTGGTTATCACAAAATAGAGGAGTTGGACCTTTGGGTGGAATATCTAACTCTTGTAAAAGCCATCGCATCCATAGAACTTCGCTGACGGTAGAGGCCATGGAACGATATTCTGCTTCAGCGGAAGAACGAGAAACGACCGATTGCCTCTTAGTGTTCCATGAGACCGGAGCACCTCCAAGGAGGAGTAGGTATCCTGTTCTTGACCGTCTCGTAAAAGGACATCCGAGCCAGTCGGAGTCACAGTATGCCGTGAGATTATACCCTCCGGATCGTGGTAAAAGGATGCCTTGTCCTACCGTAGCTTTAAGGTAACGGAGCACACGATGAGCAGCATTCAAATGGTTTTGCCTCGGGTCACTAACGAACTGGCTCAAGACATTAACTGCATATGTGATGTCGGGTCTGGTAGCTTGCAAATAAAGTAAGCGTCCCACCATCCGACGGTACAAACTGTTGCCAATCTTTTGTTCTGTCTCTCCCTTATCAAGTTTCAAGTTCGGTTCAATAGGAAACGAGCTGGGTCGGCAACCTTGTAGCCCGCAATCTTCGAGAATATCTAGGGTATACTTCCTTTGGCTCAAGACAAGGCCTTCGGAAGTACGAACTACCTCGATGCCAAGAAAGTATTTAAGACCCCCTAGATCTTTGATGCTAAATTGTTTATCAAGCTCGTTCTTCATAGCTTGTATTTGATCATGATTATTTCTAACGATAATGATATCGTCTACATATATCAAGGCTGCAACGAAGCTATTCTTTTGTTTATGAGTAAAGAGAGATTAGTCGGACTTGCATTGTTTGAAACCCATATTGATGAGAGATGTAGTAAATTTTTGTTACCAGTTTCTTGAGGCTTGTTTTAACCCGTAGAGAGATTTCCTTAATTTGAAAACGCGGGTTTCATTCTTTTTAGAAAATCCTTGCGGAATCTTCATGTAAACTTCCTCATCTAAATCTCCATGTAGAAACGCGTTGTTCACGTCGAGTTGGTTGATGATCCAGTTTTTCTTGACTGTTATGGCCAAAAGAGTTCTAACCGTGACGAGTTTGGCTACTGGAGCAAACGTATCGTGATAGTCAACTCCTTCTTGTTGCGTGAATCCCTTTGCAACAAGACGAGATTTATAACGTTCCACCTCCCCGTTTGGTTTATATTTCACTTTGTAGACCCATTTCAAGTCTATGGCCCGTTTGCCTTCCCGTAAATCCGTGAGTGTCCATGTGCCGCTTTCTTCAAGAGCTTGTATTTCTCTTTTCATGGCCTCTTTCCATCGGTCATCCTGTTTGGCTTGTGCAAAATTTTTTTGCTCATTATTGGAATGAATGGTCGTTAGAAAAGCTTTGTGTGAGTTAGAAAAATGCTCATATGAAACGAAATTAGACAAAGGATGTACCGTAGAAGAGTCTTGATTTGATACGGGATGTGTCAGATCAACGGACGGGGGAAGCTTGACTTCGAAGTCCTTAAACCAAGTCGGTTGAGATCGAGTTCGTTTTTCCCGTCCCTCTTCAAGATTTATTTCTCGAACCCCATTGTGCTCATTTGGGTCATGTGTTTCTGTTCCTGGGTCGTGAGGGAGTGGGCTTCCATTTAAATTTTGAGATTCATCCAACTCATGCACGTGGTCAACCTCATGTTGAGGTGGTGAACCACTAATAAAGTTTTGATCAAAATTTTGAGATTCTGTCTCCATTTCTTCATTAGTTTCCTTTGTGACATCATCCTCCACTTGGTTATGAATTTCAACATCAACTTCAGTGGATTGATTTTCTTGCTCAAAAATATCTTGGTGTTGACAAATTGAAGTGACTTTGTCAAAAGGAAAGTGATTTTCGTGAAACCTGCTATCTCTTGAGACAACAATTTTATTGCTTTCAAGATCATAAATTTTATACCCCTTTTTGCCTCCCGGGTATCCCAAAAAAACACCGGGCCTCCCCCTCATTTCGAACTTATCCCCTTTCATGTCGGTGTTCCAATAATATGCTAGACAACCGAAAGTCCTCATAAAGTCATAGTCGGGTTTTTGGTTATGAAGCAATTCGAAGGGAGTTTTATTCCCAATGACTTTAGAAGGTAACCGATTGATGACGTATGCTGCTGTTAAGACACACTCTCCCCAAAACCTCTTTGGTGAATTAGCCTCAAACCTTAGGGCTTGGGCCGTCTCAAGCAGGTGTCGATGCTTTCTTTCTACAACGCCGTTCTGTTGAGGGGTGTGGGGGGTAAGTAGTTTCAAGTAAAATCCTGTTATCTTTGTAAAAATTCACCATGTCATTAGATGTGAACTCCCCACCATTATCACATCTAATCTTCTTGATATTCTTTTTGAATTATGTTTTTACCATTTTTTGAAAATCCTTTAAGCACCTACTAGCTTCATGTTTCATTTTAATAAGAACAACCACACGGCTCTACTGAAATCAACGGTTGTTAAAAAAATACTTTTCCCCGGTAAAGGAAGGCGTACGATATGCCTCCCAAATATCACAATGCAATAAATCAAAACAATCTACAGTTTTAGTGGTACTATCGTGAAAAGGGAATCTCGTGTGCTTAGCCTTAGAGCAAGAATCACAAATCTTATCAAAATGAGCATTTTTAAGAAAACTAATCTGGTTGAGTTTTTCAGCGGAAGCGTGTCCTAACCTTTTATGCCAAGTGTCATTAGTCACCACCATTGCTTTTCTCTCGTTTTTGATCATCCCCATCCGATATAGTCCCCTCTCGCATCTACCCGCACCAATCAAGTTCCCCGTCCGAAGCCATTTCATGACACAAAAATCAGGAAAGAACGAAACAACGCATTGCAAGTCTTTTGTCAATTTTCTAACCGACAAAAGGTTGCACTTAAATTCAGGAACATAAAGGACTTCTTGGATTTTAGTACCCCCTTTAAGAGTGTAATCACCCCTTCCCTTAACAGATACTTTAGTCCCATTGGGAATAACGACAGGAGCTTCAATCTTGCTTTCTATTTTGTTTTCAAGGAAAACAGGATCATAGGTAATGTGCTCAGTCGCTCCCGAGTCAACCACCCAATCATCATCCCTTCCCCTTTACCAGCAAAGTTAGTCGTACATGTTGTTTCATCGTTTCGGTTTTTGTTTTCGGTTTCAACGTAGGCTGCCTTTGTACCTGACCACCATGCGGGGTATCTGATTCTTTTGAAACAGACTTCCTTGTTGTGGCCGTCCTTCCCGCAAAAGGTGCAATGCTTGACCACACCGCTCCGTTTGGTGTCTTGGACCACAACCCTTTCATGACGTATATTAATTACAGGTGATAAATTGGCAATTTTAGCCCATTGACTTATAAATTAGCCTATTTTGGGTTGTTGTTTATTGCAAACAAATCATAATAACAAACCAGAGAAATGGGTTGTAGTGGTCAAACGAGTCAATAGTCATTCATAATGTGGTTTTAGTACATACAAGTTTTCCATCTTCTATCTATCTAAATTTTCATATTCACAATTTAGATTATTATGTTAAATGATAGTTTTCCTAATCATAATTCACAAATTTATAAAGGTTTAAAAAGTTCTGAGCTTCGTGATCTAATCCTTTTTGACACCTTTGATATTGTTATAATCAGGCTTGACAATTTCCGGCCCAACCTGAAACATGACACGAAAATGATTAGGTGCTGGGTTGTGGTATCTAACCCTTCTAATAAACAAGTTGTGTTAGAGTTGATCTTTTAAGTAAGCAAGTCATGTTTGTGTTGACTAAGTCGAACCGCTAACCCTTTTTATTTATTTTTTACAACCCACCAACTGGGTTTAATATCTTTAAAACTTGAAACCATAAGCTGGTGATATTTGGGGTTGACGCTAGACAAGATGGTGCTCGGTGCACGTGGGTGGTACATCGTTGCTGGTGGCTAATAAAAAATCTACAACCGATTTTGTGCAAAACTCAAAAAAGTAAGAGAAAGAACATCCAAAAAGAATAGGTGGGATTGGGTTATTGTTTACCAAAAGAATAAAATCTATTCATTTCTTCTTATAGGAAAGGAAGGCGAAATGCAGTTTGTTTAATAACTTGATTGATGAGAGAGAACAATAAGATCAAAGGGATATTTATTATTAAAGTTTCATGCAACAACTCAGGTAAAAAAATTTCTTAAATACCCAGTTGTGTTTGTTAATTGCATGCATTATGTCTGATTGATATTGCAAGTTAGTTGTTTGTCAAATTGACTAACAGTACTTTTAAAGATTTTGTTGTGAGGCCTTTTCTTTTAGGAAGAGATTTCTTTGCACAAAGATTGGTTAATGCTGACTATCCTAGGATGGGCATGAACAAGGAGTTTGAAGATGATATATGATGTGATTGCTTTGCACAAAGATTGTGGAGATTTATGGTGAGACCATAATCGAGTACATCTTTGCTAAAGAAAAACTCTATAGGACACAAACAGTTAAGAGTCAACTTTTTTATGACATGTTTGCGATTTTCTATTATAGATGTTTACGTAAAAAAAAAGTGTTCTGTAACAGTCAAAGTGTTTGTCTAAGTGAATATAACTCTTTTAATAAACAAATTGATGAAAATTTTTTTATTATATAGTGGGTGGATAAAAAGAATCAGAAGAAGAAAATTTGTTGTGATATGTATAAGGCTATAGGTTGTGAGGGACATGGTTGGGTCATTAATAGCAATGTAGGATCATTAATTGATTGCTACACCACCCCCTTGTCTCATCCACCATGATTCCCATGGATTAAATCATGGCAACCATGGGCCTCCTTTCGTTATTTAATATTTTCTTTCCTTTTTACAAAAATGAATTAAAGTAATATAATAGTGGTTTGAGTAATGACTACACCCTTAAGATAGTGGTTTTGAATGATGGATTAGAAGTAGGTGACATGGCGCTGATGTGGAAGGTCAAGGTGATCATGAGGGTCATGACCATACCCTATAGCCTAAGTATTTATTCATGACACCACCAGGATCAAATGGAGATAATGAGAGTGTAAATACTCAAAATTTTAGCTAAATCTACCACTTTTAAAACATGAGGTCAACTACATCTAAGTGGTAATAACTACTATTCACTTAGAATATGAATTTGGTAATATAAAACAAAGTGGTTAAATTTCAAACGTGAGCTAAAGTTCACGTTTTGTTTTAGAAATGATTTTTTACCTATGTTATCTTTTCTTTTTACAAGTTAAAAGATTGTATTATAAATTTTGAGTTTTTAAGTTTTAAATGTTGGTGTGTTTAGATGCACACGTTACTTTGAGTTAGATAGTTTAACAAGTTTACAAATACATTTTCAATTTTGTATACTAAGTAGTATAAATGTAATAAAAAAACATATCATTTCCCAACACCGCGAAATTTGCGGGTAGTATCACTAGTTTTATCAATATAATGACTAAAATACCTTTCCATTTTTTTTTTATTTTATCAATGTAACAGCTAATTTTATTTAAATTTAAATCAATTTTATAAAGAATTTTGAATTAATTGGAGATTCTTAGGTGTGAAGGCGGTTACTGGAACTAAAAAAGGCTTTCTTTAAATAACAAAAACATTATTTTAATTTTTTTAAAGGAACACTTTCTATAAAAAAAGTCAAATAAACTCTATTTATTTTTTTTAATACCAAAGTAATCTACTCCTATTATTTTAGGTGCACCTTTACGTCTCCTATTATTTTAAGTGGTTATTTTTTTCTAATTTTTTATATAAAACTAAATACACTGTATAATGTTTTCAAAACGATTAAAAAAACTTTAACAACGTATTAAAAATTATGACTCTTAAATTATATGGCATTAAATTCTCTTTTTGTATTTTTGTGATTCAATGGGATCCCAATATCCCATCGTAAAAATTAGCATGTATATTCTTTTTGTGATTTTTTTTTTTAATTTCAGACGACAATTAATAGTTATTATTATTTTTGGGATTTTGTATGATTCATCGGTAGACAATTAGGAAACAAAATATTGGATTTTGTGGGTAACCATTCACCGAAAATCATCTTCTAGTCATTCAAAAATAAATTGTTAATGTTCTTGGTAGTGCCTTTAATAATTAATTTTACATACATTTGTTATACGAAAAAATTAATATGTGAATTTAGTAAATAGATTTTGTAAAATTGATTTAAATTTAAATAAAATTAGGTGTTAGTACCCAAATGTGTTACATTGATAAAATTAAAAAAAATGAAAGGGTATTTTAGTCATTGTATTGATAAATTAACTAATTTTTGGTGTTAGTATCCAAAGGTGTTACAAAATTGAAACCATAAAACCTAAACCTGTTTAAAAAAAGTTAGCACCCAAAGGTGAAACTAGCTATAAACAATAGAGTCTATCTATGTAATTAACTCGTTTTTATTGAAAAATTAGGTTGGGCTAGGGTGTGAACATAGATGCTTTGAAGAAAGTGCAACTTGCAATCTCACTTCTCACTAATGAAATCCGAGGTGCAATCTTGTACTAATAAAAAGTAAGACTATCTAGAATGCTAAACACGTCCTTAGGTGCCCTTAACTGTCCAGTCAGCTGACACATCATATCCTTAAAAATCCTTACAAATCCTTAAAACCCTCAATTTTACCTCCAACCCTACAAATATCCTTACATTTTCCAAATCATCACCTATTTTTATTTTAATTATTTAAACTGTTAAAATATATTTAAAATAACTATTTAATTATTTAACTAATATAACTACTCAAATATGATATATTCTTAATTTTTTAATTGATTTGTCTCCATAATAGCTAACATCCCCATAATTAGGGGTGTTCAAAACCGGATATCCGAAATTTTCGGATACCATATTTCACTATCTGAATCCGTATCCGAAATTTCGGATATCCGAATTCGGATCGGATATCCGAAATTTTGGATACGGATTCGGATAGTGGATCAGATATCCGAAAATCCAACTTTTTATTTAATTTTTATTTTTTTATTATTTTTTTCATATTCGGAAACGAATATTTTGGATAATTTCGGATATCTGAATATAAGTTTTCGGATATTTTTCGGATATTTCGGATATTTCGGTTATTTTCGGATACTTCGGATATTTTCGGATATCCGAAAAAAATGAAAATTAAATTTTCGGTTATTTCGGATATCCGAAATATCCGAAAATTTTGGAAATCACTATCCGAATCCGAAAAATTCGGATATCCGAAATTTCGGATATTTAATTTTTCGGATATTTCGAATTCGGATATCGGATATTTCGGATCGGATTTTCGGATATGGATAGTTTTGAACACCCCTACCCATAATATATATTATCACTTTGAAACCCTCAAACATCCTTCTCTTCCAGCAAGAAGCAACGATGGCTATCGGCCAACACCACCATGAGCGTATAGCACTACCACCAATGCGATGTGACATGTTACCAAGAAAATGTACTCGCAGTCTGCCCGGCCCGAAAAGCCATCTAACTCATTGTACAAGGGAGCAAGGGGAACTCAAGGGTAGTATGCTAGCCCCAACCAACCAACGCTCATCATGTCAAATTTATTTCAAGTATCACATTAACTAGTAAACACTGGTGGCACCTACTCATGTCATAAACCGTTTTTTAATTAAAAATTACATAAAAATAAAACACAAAAACTTAAACATTCCATAAAAATAAAACATAAAACTTAAACATTACATAAAAATAAAACACAAAACTTAAACATACATCCTAATAATTTGTCACGCCGATACGTGCTCAAAGTCCTCGTCGTAGGCGTGTTTGTAGTCCACAAGGGCCACTTGAAAGACTTTTGATTCCGAGAGCTCGTTGTCGGGATTTTCCGAATTCATGAACCTCCCATGGAATCTTGAATATTTGAAATGGATAAACAAGAAACATGAGTTTAGATGATCCACGTTTCGAGTGGTCTCACCAACATGGAGACAAAATTGTTGGAAAACCCAATTCCTAAACGAAATCCTACTACCAGCGGATGGGCGTTCGTGATGGGTTGCGATATAAGACAACCAATGCCATATGTTCATCTTCGGTCCACGGATTCGTTGACATTTTGAGAGGAGTTTTTTTGTAGATGGATATATAAAAGTGAGAGACTTTTTTATAGATGGAAATATTAAATTGAGATAGTTTTATTTGGATGTGGTACACTAAAATAATTGAATGAGTTGGTTAAATAGAGAAAGTTATTGATTATTTGAATTTGAATTTTATTATTATTATTATTATTTTTTTATAAAAATCAACGGTCAAAGGTGGGACAACGGTAAAAAAAGAACGGTCAAAACATCGAATTCGAAAATCTTACACGGGTTAGCCTGCTGGCTAGTAGAACCTGCCAGCCATACCCGCAAGGGTAGCGACAGTGTTCTCACGCAGCTTCTAACCCGGGGAGGCCTACCTGTGAAGTGCCCCAGCCACTCTAATTTGCTAACTGCAATTAAGAAAGCGAAATATGCAATATGTTTGTCAGCTCGTGGTAAAAATGTAAACAACATATACTTTACATTAGTTATACAAGGAGTTTATCAAGCTTTGCAATATGAAGTGCCTCTTTGTTCCCTTGGTGTTTGACATGTTCGGCTCCTTGGCGCTGGAGGCGGTTCGTTCTTGGCTAGAGTTCAGCGTGTTGTCCACAACAACTTTTCGACCCCTCAGGGGCGAGGCTTTGTTTTTAGCAGATTAAGGTTTTCTATTTAGAAGGGGATGGTAGCGCAGTTCGTTGCCCGTCTACCTGCTATCATTATGTAATTTGCCCTGTTGATTGGAATGAAACTTAACTTACTAGCCTAAAAAAAATCTTTTGTGATCTGATGCAACCACTTGTTAGAAAATTTACTCATTTGTTCTCTCACCAATTTTGTTTTTCTTTTAGGTTAACTCTCTACTCACCAGTAATGTTTTCACATAAGCGTTTTCTGCTGAAAGGGTAAATTCTTTCATTTAAAAATATATCTGTACTCTTGGATGCATTGTGAGTTTGCTTCACCTATTTATTGAACTAAAAACACGAATCTTATCCATTTGGTCTTATAGGTTTCTTTGATTGGATTGAAAAAGTAATATAAGATTTCATAAATTAGAACAGCTAATCCATTCTTTCATAAAAAATCATCATAAAAAATCAAAGTTGACAACAGGTTAAAGAAGTGATGACAACGCCAAACATTTATTGATCTAACAAAAGTAATAAGACTATGTGTAGTGGTAATGTTCTTATCTTTGGGCGTTTTGCGTCATCTGGCAGCTTAGTCAGCAATGGGGCATTATGAGGCGTTTTCTAAATGGGTGTAGTGGGGATGTGGGGCATTATGTTAAAAGAGGTGTAATAAAATTAAATAAAAAAACCATCAAAAAATCTTATTGGGCAAAGAAAAGGAAGATCAAGGGTGATTGACCAAAACAAATGAACCAGAGCGTGGAAAAAAGCATGCCAAAAGCAAATTTGGTGAAAAAAACGTCCCCGGGGTGGGAGATGGGCGTTTTGGGGTGTTTTTTTTAGGGGAAAAACGCCCAAAAAACCTCTCACTATGCATGGTCTAATGCAAACTAATGGAAGTACGAAACGATGATATATAGAAGTGACTAATTACAATTCTATTAACCCAACTTTTTCAAATAAACACACTTTTTCACATGATCAAGAGAGTAATAACCTACGGGTATTTTCCATTTGCCGAATACGAAGATCGGTTGTCACTAAAACATGGAGGAGAAGAAGGTAAACAGACCATTGACTTGAATCAAGTCTTTACTTTTTAATGTCAAGACAATAAATATATAACAAAATTCTTCCGAGTTGAGCTACCTTAGGCTATTGTTTGCTCATAAATTGCTAGTAAGACAATCTGTAATGGTTAATCCTCCTAATTGAGCATTTTTCGTCACATCAACTTCATAATGTACATTTAATAAAAGAGTAAATTGCTAAAATCGTCCATGAGGTTTGGGCATGTTAGCCATTTTCATCCAAAACAACTTTTTTTTACCATATAGTCCTTCACTTTTGGGATTTTTTTTTTTTTGCAATTTTCAATCAAACATCTAATTTGCTTTATTTTTCTACGATACATTTGGATGAAAATCACAAAAAATCTCAAATCTCAAGGACGATTTTAGCAAAAAAGTCAAACGTTAGGATTAAAATGACAAAAAATCTCAAAAGTGAAAGACTATAAAGTACAATAAAGTTGTTTTGGATTAAAATTGTAAATATGCCCAAACCTCAGCGACGGTTTTGACAATTTACTCTTTAATAAAATGTGTAACGGTTAACGTCTCTTAAAATTCTTTCAATCATTACTTTCTAATTTTTTTCTCCTCGTTAGCATTAGGTCATGCGTAATAGGGCATTATAGGGGCGTGGAGAAGCTTGATCACGTTTCCAACACCGTCCCCCTAGGCATCATAAGGGCATAAGGGCACGAAGAGAGATGAGCATTTCAAGTATAACATTAAATGAAGAGAAAACAAAATTGAAAGGATTAAGGGGCGTTAACCATTATACATTGTTTAAATGGGTGTTATGATGCTGATGTGGTGGAAAATACCCCTTATGGTGCATTAACCACTACGGATGGTCTTGTACTAGAAACGTCCTCCATTTTCATGCTCCTATAACTAGGGGTGTAAACAAACCTAGAGGCTTGAGAGCTACTCGTTATGGGCTCAGATAAAAGCTCTAACAAGCCGAGCTTTAAAGAGCGCGAGCTCGAGCCTGAAATAGAGCTCGTTTAGTTATCGAGTTCGAGCTCGAGCCTAAAATACAAAGCTCGTTTAGGCTCGCGAGCCTAAGCGAGCCCGAACAAAAATTTATTAATTTTATATATAATATAACAATAATGATGATAATATTGATGAACCGAGCTTTGGCTCGTTTAAGCGATATTGAAGCGAGCTCGAGTCGAGTTTTTAACTCGTGTGAGATTGTTCTTAAAATAGCTCGAGCCGAGTTGAGCCGAGCTCGAGCTTTGGGTTTTACTCGCGGGCCAAGCTCGAGCTCAAATAAGTAGGCTCGGACCGAGCCGAGCTCGAGCTTCATAAAAACATGACAAGCCAAGCTCGAGCCCAGTCGAGCTCGAGCTCGGCCCGGCTCGTTTACACCCCGACCTATAATACCCGGGAAGACTGTATTGTGGGTGTTATCAAACCCCTATAATGCTATTACGCATGGTCTAATAAAATATTTAAGATGGATTTTACTCCAACAAACAAATTTTTGAAGAAAATGTATAATAGATTATGCATTTGTTATAAAATTTAGGAGTATAACAAAATTATTTATTAATATTAAAGTTCACCAACCAAAATTACAGTCAAATCATTAAACTACATTTTATGGGAAAACATTAGGGTATTATGAGATTATTGGAATATCTTCGGTCTTTGGCTTTAGTTCATCAATAGTTATTTGTGCCACATAAATGATGCATCATCTTTTCAAGCACTTGGATGCCTTAAGCAAAGATGCTTTCTCGGGCAATCCATAATGTTAATCTCCACGAATAGTGAGTATATCACTAGAGGAAATGTATATATGTTTTCGTATAAAAATATGTTTTTGAATTACATAAAATGTATTTTCATGGAAAATATGATTTTTTTGGGGTATTATAATATGTTTTGTGGAAAAACATGGATTTGGAAAGGTGTATGACTTAAACTGTTTTTGAGAAAAACAATTTTTATTGATATAAATATGTTTCAGGGAGAAACGAGATTTGATTTATGTAAATATGTTTCGGGGAGAAACGGGAATTGTTTTAAATATGTTTCGGGGAGAAATGGGAAAAGATTACGGTGTTTTGGGTAAAACTATCGTAAAATAAATTAAATTGGGTTAGTACAAGTTCAACTCAGCTTCCAGGAGGCGACCGAAACTTGTACAACCTACAAATATTAATGAATTGGGGATGACACAAAGGAGTCATCCTACCACATGGAATTAATTCGTTAAGTAGTGTGTACACGTGGAATTGGTGATAGATCTATTGGGTTGACTACCCCGTCATGACCGGTCGCTCCGGTCAACATAGCGGCGATTAAATTCTTTATTTGTCTAGTGTGAATTATCGCCTCAATCGTAACGTATAGCTCGAAACGTCTAGCTAACTTACGAAACTGAAGTTATAACGGGAATTTAATATCAAAATAAAATCATGGGTATAAGTTTTCATCAGAAATATGCTTACGAGGCCATTTCGGATGATTTTTCCCATAACATTTTATGTTAATGTTTAAAATCATTAAAATATTTTTATCAAGAAAGATTTTCCATTACACAAGTTGTTATAAATTTGATATATGAACTCACTCTCCATCGTGTTGGCACTTGATTTTTACGTGTTCTTCAGGTACATGAGTTCGGCTTCGAGGATTTTGGCTTATGTCGTCGTGTGGTTGTTGATGCTTTTTGTAACTAAATAATTATGTTTGGACACTTTTAAAAACTGTTATGGGACCGCACTACCGTGCCACCCGATACATGACCATGCCGATGCTTGACCAAGGTTTCTGATCAACAATCTGATGATGCCGCACTACCGTGCCATCAGCGGAACTACCATGCCGATCTGATGACTTATGCAACTTGTCCACTTGGCTGACTTGGGATCGGAGAAACTGACGTCACCGACAACACCTGTCGCACGACCGTGCGACCCGTGGCACGACCGTTCCGATCAAGAAATCTCCTATAAATAGCAGCATTCGCTACTGGTTCAAGTGTTGGGTTTTTCTCTATGTTTCTGGGCGATTTCTGGGTTACGAAGCAGTCCTGATCAGACCCATTTGAAGCTTAAAGATCGAGTGGAAGCATAATCGATCCAACCCATCAATTCCTTGCTTGTTTATGGTTCGATTCCCTGTTCTTGAACATGTATTCTGATCATTTTGCAAGTTATGAGCTGATGTTAGTTTATGTTTAATGTAGTATTATGTAATAGTAGTTATAAACTTGTTTCTTGAATAATCTTTATGTTGTAATCTTGTTTGTATGAAACTTACTTTTTCATGTCTGAATCTTCATGATTATATAATGAACGTTTCATTGATGTTAAGTTCTTGATTATGTTTGATTGTCTTGGATAATGAATCTGTGGTTAGTGGGATGGTAACTATTTCTTGATTAATCACTTGTTTGTAAACCTGTTTACACCATGAGACTCGAGAGGGGTATTGGTTTTATCTAAGATATATCTTATGTTGATTAGGAATGCTTTCTTGCACGTAAGGGTTCTAATGAATTATATGGTGCTAATTACATGTTCTTGCATGCGGTTTATGATCCTTGTTTAGTAGTTTTGGTCTGAAATTGCTAAATGGTAGGTTTGTGTTCAAGACCTGTAAAGGTGAAATATGGCTTCGTGGCTGTATTGTGACCATCGGTATTGCTTTCTTTGATAAGTGAGGTTAGAAAACTCCTAGCGGATGACTAATCTATCTTTAAAGGTTTACATGAATGAATATCAATAGCTCGCTAAAAAATGATTTTAGGTGGTTAACGTGTGTTTATCGCGTTAACTTTCCGAAGAATCATCATGTTAGAAAACTCCTAGCGGATGATTAACTGTCTTGAAATTCAAAAATTGATTAAGTGCTTTTGTGACATATCGAATAGATAACATGTTTAGATTGTTAGTGAAACAAGATAATAGTATATTTATGTTTTAAATGTAATTTAGATAACTTAGTTAAACAATCATTCACCTTTCCTTTTATCTGGTAATCTAATGACAAAGATTCAGTACATAATAACGACCGTGTTCCATGGATCGATATCTGGCTCTTATCAATACTTTGCTGCATATATGACGGGATACACTTTTCCTTTGTTGTGTGTGTTTTAATGTTAAGGTATAAACCATTTTTATAAATATAAAACATATTTCGCCGGGCGCGGTTGTAAATACTGTAAATAGGGCTGTAAACGAACCGAACGTTCAGCGAACAGTTCGTGAACCGTTCGGCGCGAAGTTCGTTCATTTAATAAACGAACGGACATGAACAAGAAATTTCGTTCGATTAGTTAAATGAACGAACATGAACAGAGGTCTCGTTCGTTCGATTGTGTTCGTGAACGTTCGGTAAGGTGTTCGTGAACGTGTTCGTGAACATTCGGTGATTTGCATTTCGTTTATGTTCGTATGTTTGTGTTTTAATTGAAGATCTTTGTACTTTCTTATATTTTATTTGTATTTTTTATATTATTAAACTTTTATTTATTTTATTTTCCTAACAATTAAACTAGGAAACCCACGTTCACCTTGTTTATCCATCATTTCCCTTTCATTTCTTATTATTTACATCCACGAATACAATCGACCTCCATTCCACAATAAGGGATTCAAGTTCGAGTGCTACTCTTTGGGCCATCTATCTTTATCCTTCGTTGCGTTCGCCAAATTTATTTGTGTTCGTGAACCGTTCGCGAACACGCTCATTTCCTTAATGAACGAACATGAACATAAAATCTCGTTCGGTAAGTGTTCATGAACCGTTCGTGAACACATTTATTTCCTTAACGAATCGTGTTCGTTCGGTTCGTTTACAGCCCTAACTGTAAATAAATGAGTATAGCCGCGTTCACGTCAGTTTACAACTTTAAAATTTATGTTTTTAAATAATAAATCTGTCCAAAATAAACAATTCATCGACCACGAAGACATTTTATGGGTACCTTCGTCAGCGCCACTTTTGTATTTCCGCTACGACATTTTTAGGGTGTGACATTCGTCAACTATAATCACAAAGTTGTCTTATTACAACAATAAACTAAGCACAAATTTGAGTTTTAAGCATGCATGATCGAGCAACATAACTTTCTGATAAATAATTATATTGATTTTAAAAGTTAATGCTGCCTTATCAAACTTAGAATTGCTACCAGTTAAAAAAAGGTAACATTGGACCATGTGTATTAAATTAGACAACCTATATAATACTCTTTTAAGTTTGGTCCCTAATCCACAAGTGCGGATGGTTCCCATGTGCGGACCTCCTTAAAAGGAATCCCCAAATACTGACCACCTATTTATCAGTTATATGCGATCTCTTATGCTTAATTAAATTCGGACTTCTCTACCTAAGTCCTGAAAGTTATTTAATCACGTATGTTCGGACAAGTAAAGGAAAAAAAGATCTTTATACAAAGTTGGACCTCCATCTTTGATATGTGCGGACCTCAATGAAACAACAAGTTTGGACCCTTAGTGAATCAACAAGTTCGGACTGTTTTTAGAGAAAGAGGACCGAGGTTTGGTCATCGACGGGTTATCTTCACACGAGAAAAGACTGAATGGGTTATGGGACGACGCTGCCAAAGTTTTTAACAGATCTACGATGATGGTGGTGTACAAAGTGTAAACAGATCAGGGTGTAGTTGTGCAAGAGAGAGAGAGGGAGAGGGAGAAAAAGAGGAGAGTGGGGGAGTTAAAAATGTTTAAATTGAAAAAGTGGAAGTAAGGTGGTTGATGGCAAGTCCTTAAGTGTTTCCTAAGGGGTGTTTGGTTCCTAGAAAACTTTGAAATTAGAATTAGAATTTGTATATAAATTAGAATTTGAAGAAATTAAATTTGAAATTTAAACCTTTCAGGAGTAGTTAGAGATTTTTGGAATAGGAATTTGCTTAAATAAAAACACATAAGAAACTAAGGTTGAACTAAATTAGAAAGAAACATTATTATTATATTTAATTGATACTTCCTTAAATCAAGCTAAAATACACATTACTCAAATCCAAGGACTTTCATAACTCCAATTTGGATCTGAAATCGACAAGTTCTTCTTAGCTACATAAAATCCGTCAGGTTTAACTAACCAATAACAATGCTCGGTACCCGACAGAAATTTATGGCCACAAAAATTGTCTATGTGCTTACTATACAATTGTACAGTTTTTTGAGTTGAACCCCTAGTGAATTCTCCATAATACCAACGCCCAATTGGACAAAAGTACCAACTCACGAACCCCCCCGGAGATATTGGACAATGGGAACATTTTGGGAAACTACCATCTTTATCACGAATATGTGCTATGATAACCTCATTAGAGAGGCCATTTATCACGAACATATGCCAATTAGGAGTTAGAATGCAATTGTGTGACGAAGAATTAGTTGAATCTGCGCATGAGAATGCTGAGATTAAGAAGAGAAGGACGATAGCCAAGAAATTAGCCATTGTGATTCTTTTTGGAGCAATGGAGTCTTATTCTCAATTTATATAGTGTAATTACACTCTTTTCATTACATGAAATTAAAGACTTTTTTCATATCTTCCTAACAAACCATTATTAATATTACTATTACTAATAATAAACAATATTTATGAGCTACAGGTCAAGTTTTATTAAATAATATGAATGTGTAGCATTTATGTTATATATATATATATATATATATATATATATATATATATTTATATAGTGAAAGTGTAAAATATAATATCCCTTAACGTACAATACGTACGATATTGTGAAATCGCACGTTATAAAAAAGCATGTTCAAAATCGTATGTTGGTATTTTTGATGAAATCGCATGTTGGTATATAAAGCAATTTCGCATGTTGGTTTTTCAGCACAAATCGCATGTTCAAAAGTGAATTCGCACCAGATCGGACGGCTGAGATGATCGCGTACATATTGTACGATAAAGGCCATTGTACGTTAATCTAACCTTATATATATATATATATATATATATATATATATATATATATATATATATATATATATATATAATGGAGGGTTCAAATGAGAAGAATTTTTTTGTAAGAAGAAAAAGAAGAAGTTTCAACCAATAAGAATGCTTCATTTTACTTCATTTAATATTTGCATTTAATTTTAATATAAGGGTATATTGGTAAACTTACAAAAATCATTAATTTGTATTCTTCCTCTTTAATAACTAACTAAATTAAATTTGTAACTCCTTTTTAAAATATATACTTTTTCTAAATTAAAAAAACAAGTTAATTTAAAGTGTAAAATAAATTACTAGTTGTGTAGGATAAATTACGAGTTGTGTAGGATATATTTTCGAGGTGTGTAGGATAAATTTTGACTGTGTAGGATAAAATTCTATAATGTGTACGGCATATGTAGGAAAATTTTGATATGTGTAGGTTTTGTAGATTATATGTAGAATATTAATGATTAGTTGACTAATTAATTAAAGGGTTAATAATTAATGAGATGAGTTATAAATGAAATAGTATTTTACTAATATGCCCTTTCTTCTTTTTCTTCTCACATTAAATTTCTTCTCAAATGAACCTTCCCCTATATATATATATATATATATATATATATATATATATATATATATATATATATATATATATATATATATATATATATATATATAGGCCGGTTATCATACAAATAACCTAATCGTACATTATGTACGCTTCATCCACAACCGTCGGATCATCTTTCTTAAACAGCGCGTTTTTCTATTAAATTTATCAACATAGGATTAATAAAAAAGAAACCGCCAAGGTTAAAATCGTCAAATTTAAGATCAAAACACCTGATAAACGGCAAGCAAAACCTCAAAAATCATAACGTAAGATCCTAAATCAAAACCAAAAACGAAATTATAACAATTAATCAAAAATCGATCGATTCCTATTCACCAAATCGATCGATTCCTATTCACCAAATCGATCGATTCCTATTCACCAAATTCTTCTGAGAAAATGAACTTCTGATGAATTTAGAAATTCTGGATGGACTGACTATCGAAGAAGACGATGCAGAATGTCAAATCATGTGCGAAATCATCGACAATGCAAATGTGAATTCAGTAAAAAAAGAATTCTTTGAAATTTCATATAGTTTGCGAATTCATGACATGCATATGCGATTTCAGTAAAAAGTTAAGTATTCTATGAGATTTCATATAGTTTGCGAATTCATGATAATACACATGCGATTTCAAAAACTTTTCAAAAAACTTTTCATATAGTGTGCGATTTCAGATATTTTACACATGCGATATCAGAAAACAGGATATTTATATGTTGGTTTCTTACAGTTTGCGAATTTCTTTCGAATCAAAGTGCGATTTTGAATAAGAACACTGCAAAAAAACTTTAAAAAATACTTTGTAATAAAAATGAAAAAAAAATACCAATCTTAAAAACTAAAAATAGTATTATTTTATATAAAAAAACTTAATTTATTAACGATGTGACTATAATTTGACATGTAATGATGAATTTTACAATAAATACTACTGAACTTTACCACCCTACCTATATAATAAATTTACTATATTAATATAAAAAACCTAGATATAACTACATCCATATTAAGATAAATAATACGAAATAAAGACACACAACAATCAGACCAACAAAAAATGGCAAGTGAAGAATCAGAAAAAATAAAAAACATTGCTATCAAAGAGCTATTGTCAACAAGAACATTGACAGAAATAAGCGCTGATGTCAGCTCTTCTCATCTGGTTCTTGATGTGCAAGGAAAAATTCTTGAACAAATCAAGAAAAATCAAGATGTATGGGAACAACTACTTCAAGAACCACAATCAAGCTTCAAAGACAAAGCTTTGGATCACATAAAAGGGAAATCTCAAGCTGATGACTTAGCCTTCTCTTTCCTGACAGATGCTCTGAAGACTGTGAAGGAGAAGATGGAGCTCAGCTCTTCTGAAGGAGACAAAATATTTGCTCCAAGTAACTAAAATATCTTTTTAATCGTTTTGTGGTTGTGGCTGTGTTAGACAATAACTATTATTATATTTTGGGTACATGTTTTGAACACATATTATGTTTGCTCTTAATATTAAATCGCATGAATGATATAGCCATCATTGTCACATAACAAAAACAAGATAACTCACAAATTGCATGTAATAAAAGTGAAATCACATGTAAGAATGATTATAAACTGGAGATTATAAAATCGCATGTTTAAACACTATAATCGCATGAAAACTGATATAAACAGATGAATATAAAAATCGCATGTGTTTAGTATAATTCGCATGTGCATTTATAAAAACCTACTCATCCTCGTCATCTTCAGACACCTCTTCCCACTGATCTTCTTCTTCAGATACATCATCACTACTGTAATCTTCAAGGTCATCTTCCTCTTCGTCGTCTTCAACCTCGTTGCCTTTGTCTCTCCCACCATTTTCAATCTGGACACCCTTCATCTTCTTTTTTCCCTGTTTACCTTGTTGTTTGGCTTTAAGCTCGCTGCAAGTCCGAATGTCATGACCTTTTTCATTGCATACGCTACATGTCCTTGACCTTTTCCCTTTGCGGCTGATCATTTGTTCCTTCTTAGATTTAATCCTTCTATGCGAGCCGCGGCCTTTGTTTCTTATATCAGCCGGCACACGAACATTAGGGGGAGCATTAGTTACTGGTTGTTGATAACCAATCAACTTTGAAAATCGGTCAAATTTTGGATCAAGTTGCTTGGTTATGCGACTCTGATCAACTCTCTCTTTAAGCTGCATCATTTGATCCCTCACTAAGACAAGTTGATCAAGGTCGGAAATCAAATACTAACCATATACTCCCCTGTGTGAATGATTTCACGAGCAATCCGTTTAGCCTTGTTTTGCACATCCTTACCACCAATATTTAGATTGTACTTCACATTTAACTCATTGGGCACCACATCCTTCGTCCATCTCTTCATAACATATTTGTTTGGAATTTCTTTAACACCAAACATCTTGAAAAGAAAATATATGTGTTTGCATAGCAGCCCATACTGCTCAAAACGCAAACAGCTACACTCTGCAGTTACATCATTTTCAAGATTCTTGAACCACACCTAGCAATAACCAAAAAAAAAATAATAAAATTTAAAATTGCATATATAAAAATAACAATTTCGCATGTCTAAACCATCATGTAAGTGAATAAAACTAAAATCGCAGGTGAATCATAACAATTTCGCATGTCTAAAAAATTATGTAAATAAATAAACTAAAATCGCATGTGTGATGAAACAAATTCGCATGTCTAAAAAACATGTAAAATACCTCCAATAAACCATGGCCATGTGCTTTAAAGTCCTTCAACAATATTCTGATACGTGGACCTTCAACTTTGGTGTCCATCGGCAAACATTCGGAAATTGTTCCATGTATCTCTAATTACTGATCAAAACATATAGACCTGGTGTAGATCTTAGCAGCATCTTTCTCCAAGGTAGTTTGACTCCAATCAGCTGGCTCAGTATATCTTGAAATATGATCATTTTTCCTATGATTGAACCTTTGTACATCCATTGCACCATCAAAATGATTCATAAACTCTACGAGTGTGAGTTGTGAATTAGCAACCTGGCAAAAAAAATGGTTCTCACTCTCTGATCTTGAAGTTGTTCTCATAAGACCAGACATTGGCTCATGCCGGTAAAAAGCCGGAATCCACATGGATCTCATTCCAAACATATCATCAATCCATTTGTTTTCAGTGAGACCGAACTCAATCATCACCAATTTCCACTGTCTCTCAAATTCTTCGGGCTCAATCGAATCAGTCCAAACAATGTCGCACATCCTCCTTTTAAACTCATCATTATTACACAACTCGTGTCCAACCTATAACAATAAATGCTTTTTATATCAGCCTATAACAAAAAAAAAAAACTAAAATAAAAATAACCCTAACAAAAGACAAAAATATTGCATGAAATACCTTATCTGCCACTTTTTTCATTATGTGCCACATGCACAATCTGTGTCTGCTAATAGGGAAAACCTCCTCAATAGCCTGTTTCATAGTAGGGTCTTGATCCGTCACTACGACATTTGGTTGCCGACCAAATGACTTTAAAAATGAATTCAGAAGCCATTTATATGATTCAATACTCTCCGATGCCAGCAACCCAGCTGAAACTGTTACATTTCGACAGTGGTTGTCAATGCCAGTGAACGGAACAAACACCATCTTGTACCTGAACAACACATGCGAAACAACATTTAGTATGTGCGAATTATTAAAAATCACATGCGAAACCAGAAGTATGGCATGCGATATATTCATCACACTCTGTTTGTCTACACATGCGATATTAAAATTGCATTAACAAACAAACATGCGAAAATATGTAACAAACATGTTTGCCTTGAAACACTTACCTGTTTGTCTTGAAAGTTGCATCGAACGATATCACATCCCCAAATTCAATATAGTTAAGCTTGCATAAACCATCAGCCCAGAACAAACCAGTTAACCGTTTGCCATCATCAACAGAGTATTCAAACGAATAATCAGCTAAATACTTTTTTTTGTCAGTCATCCTATTTATTACCATGTCAGCGTCATATTCTCCTATATAGCTGTTTATTCGCTTCCTAAATTTTTGCAATCATCAACCGTGGCACCAACGTTCTCAAAACCACCATAACGTTTCCTCATTATATGGAAAGCTTTGACAGGACCAAGGTTTAAAGTGCCAAGTTCCCATACCATCTCCTCCTGGACATCTGACAATTGTCTGTAAGCTGGGAGCATGTGAATGTCATTTTGACATACAAACTTATGATTATGGCCATCAACAAATCTCTTTACTGTATATAATCTACCATCCACAGTGCAAATCATAAGTTGAGCTTTGCATCCGGTCCTAATAGTCCCCCTGTTCCTTGTTTTGAATTGCTTTTTTGACTTCGAATGATGATCAATACACAGAGGCTTATGTCCCTCTTTAGAACAAACAAAATACTTAGTTTTGATTATACCACCACTGTATACTTCACCACCTTTCCGAATAGAAAAACCAGCTAACTTAGCATATGATTGATAAAAAGCATATGCTTGTTCAATAGAGATAAATTGCATTCCAACAACAGGTGTAGCTGATGCCTGAACCTCCGGAGTGTAAACCCTTTCATCTACATGAATCAAAATAAGAAACATAAACGTCATAAAAACACATGCGAATTGTCTGATCAAAGCATGCGAAATGGTGATATTGATTAATCTGAATTACATATGTGATTTATTACACAATAACATGCGAAAATGCAAAAAAAAAATAAATAAATAAATAAATAAAATCAAATACGAATTGTAAGAGTAATAACATGCGAATTTATACATGTTGCTTTCAAATACAATAGTGTAATCAAACATTCAAACTTCAAAAACAGCTACAACAATGCTACGATTAAATAAAAAACAATTATACGAACAATTTAGATATCTGAATTAACATAATTACCAATAGAAAACTCGTTTGCAGCACTTGTACTTGAAATTGGAATTGGAATTGGATTTGCAGGTCGCGGTTTAAAACATCCTCATCGAAACTCTCTGATAAGCAGATAATTGAGCATGATCACCGATCGGTCGATTTTCTTCAAAATCAACTTCTGTTCGTCCAGTGCTACTTTGTGGATCCATCGAAATATACAAATTGAATGAAACCCTAACAAAGAAGAAC
Source organism: Helianthus annuus (assembly GCF_002127325.2). Lineage (NCBI taxonomy): Eukaryota > Viridiplantae > Streptophyta > Magnoliopsida > Asterales > Asteraceae > Helianthus > Helianthus annuus. The sequence continues at coordinate 8,862,040 of NC_035439.2, forward strand.
GAAAACTGCCAATTGAGAATTATGGAAAATTTGAAACTGATTTGAATAATAATTACCGGGATATAGTATAACGAACTCCTCGCTGAATGAAGAGACGAATTTGCCCTCTGATGATTAGGTTAATTGTCTGATCTAACCTTATTGAACCGAAAATGAATCAGGACATGTGTACGGCTCAAAATATAGCGTATGTAATGTACGATAACCATATTTGTACCATACTCTTTACCTATATATATATATATATATATATATATATATAATATAGTCTTAGGATACTGTAAAAAGGACATTTTTTGTGAGAAGTGTGAGAACGCAAAGAATTGACATGTAGGCGTATTGTTTTGACAAGAAAAACACCAAACATAAAAATTTAAGACACAATGCAATGAATTCTAGGCTTAAAACTTATTCCATGCCAATAATATTAAGTAGTGTGTTTTAAGTGTTTAATAGTGTGTTTTAAGTGTTAAGCAGTGTGTTTTAAATTTCACGACCATAATACGTTGTGTTTTAAATTGTTATGTTTGGTACTTTTTTTTGTCAAAATAACCCAAAACATCATGCCTAAGTCCAAAACATGATGCCTACATGTTAATTTCTATACCTTCTCACACTTCTAATGAAAAATGTCCTTTTTATAGGAACCTCACCCTATATATATATACAGGGGTAAGAACGCTAAATATTGCGAGAAATGTGACAACCCGCAACTTTAGATTACTACTTTAACCTAACCACAGTTAAATTAATCATACATTTATAGCACTGCATTTAACTAGGTTAGTTAAATGAGTCTATGTTGGTAATTCGGGGAATTACCGGAACACAAACATGATAACTCACGAACGTTGGCAACTAACACGAATAATAATTATAAAAGGATGGTTTATATGAAACTTATGTGCTGCATGACAAATACGTGAACATTATGCTTATATTGTAAATTACATGGTATTATGTGGGTTGTGTGTAAAGGTTGCATAATTAGGGGTGCTTTGTGAATAAGTTAGAAACTCTAAATAACTACTCAAACCCTAAAACCACCTATAATCTCACTATATGACACAAACCATTATCTCGTTATCTCAAATCTTTCTTCAATCATTTGGCTTCACAAGTTCACATACATCAATCCTTGATCTTCAATCCATCTAGACTTAATCGGAGGTAAGTGTTTACGATTCTAGGATATGTTGTTGATCTTATTCTTTTTATTTATACAAACCCCAGATGATCCAAATAATTAATTGTGTGTGATTAATAATGTCAATGAATAGGTAATTGTTTAGACGAATGATTGTGCAATGATTGTTTGATGTTTGTTGTATGATCACAGTTATATTGATTGATTTGATGCCTAACATTGTTGATTTCTATCCATTTTGGGGTTTCTGTTCGTAGAAACCTTGAAGAATGAGAATTCTGATTGTTGTCAGACTTTGTGAAGTCACAAAGTTGTGTTTTCCGAACTTTTTGTTTCCAATATAATGGTCCGTATTTGTTAAAAACTTCATGTCCGCATTTGTCACATAAACTCATGTCCGCACTTGTGTGTTATTAAATGTCCGAACTTAGGGATTAAAAGTTGTCTGCCCTTGTAGATTATAAAACATGGTCCGCATTTGTGTTATATAAACACACATCCAGACCGTTTGGCAAGTTGAGTTCAAAATCGACATTTTGCCTGGATCGGCTCCTATAGCCAGAGCTCCATACTGTTTGGCACCCACTGAGATGAAGGAGCTAGATGCACAACTTGAAGAGCTTTTAGAGAAAGGTTTTATTCACCTGAGTTCCTTGCCCTAGGAGCTCCCATTCTTTTTGTTAAAAAGAAAGACTGTTCAATGCGAATGTGCATTGACTACTGTGAACTAAATAAGATCACGATTAAGAATCACTACCCTTTGCCAAGGATCGATGATCTGTTTTACCAATTACAAGGAGCTAGTTACTTCTCAAAGACTGATCTAAGATCTGGTTATCACCAATTAAAAGTCCGAAGTGAAGATGTTCCGAAGACTGCGTTTCAAACTAGATACGACCACTATGAGTTTCTCGTGATGCCTTTTGGGCTCACGAATGCACCTTCAGTATTCATGGATCTCATGAATAGAGTCTGCAAGCCGTACTTGGATAAGTTTTTCATCGTCTTCATAGACGATACTTATCTACTCACACAGCAAAGATGATCATTAGAGACAACTTTGATATATACTCGGTCTGCTACAATTGGAGATACTCTATGCTAAGTTCTCCAAATGTGAATTTTGGCTCCGCAAAGTCCAATTCTTGGGACACATGATTATCGAGCGTGGTATCTAAGTGGATCCCACTAAGATTGAAGCTATCATGAATTGGGAAACACCAAAACCCCTTCAGAAATCCATAGATTCTTAGGATTGGGTGGCTATTATAGAGGTTCATTGAGAACTTCTCTCGAATTGCCACTCCTTTAACTACGTTGACCCGCAAGAATGTAAAGTTTGACTGGGGTCCTAAACAGAAAGAATCCTTTGAGATTCTGAAGCAGAAACTGAGCAATGCTCCTGTCTTAACACTACCTGAAGGGATTGAGGACTTTGTCATGTACTGTGACTTTGCACATAAGAATGGGTTGTGTGCTTATGCAAAGAGGCAAAATGATAGCCTATGCATCACGACAACTTAAAATACACGAGAAGAATTATACCACCCATGATTTAGAACTGGGTGCGGTTATGTTTGCATTGAACTTTTGGAGACATTACTTATATGGCACAATATGTACATATACACGGACCATAAAAGTCTCCAACATTTGTTTAATAAAAAAGATCTTAACATGCGACAACACCATTGGATGGAAACTTTAAACGATTAAGAATGTGAGATTCGTTACCATCCCGGTAAGGCAAATGTCATTGCCGACTGTTGGTGCATATGTCTGTTGACTTCGTCTTGTATCGAGTCATGTATTTAGTTTAGAAAGATCAGAGCTCAGTATACGAAAAAGTACAAATCGAGTGTCCAGTTCATGTGAAGTGGAGTGTCCAGTTCATGTGAAGTGGAGTGTCCAGTTCATGTGAACTGGTGAAAGCTACTTCATGTGGACTGGCTTGCCTCTAAATACTAGCTCTTGATCATTCATTTGTAACTTTTGAATTCCGGTAGCGAAGCTCTGCCGAGGTGTCTCCAGCTTGTGTAACCGTGTGAAATCAATACAAGAGATAGTTTATATACTTTCTAGTGCAAATCAAGCTGAAGAAAAGTCTAATCAACGAATTCCACCTCTGATTAGACCGAGAACTCTTCTGATATACTCGTATAGATCGATTCTCGATCCTATCAAGTGGTATCAGAGCACAGGGGGAGGAGTTCTTACCATTTAGCTTGTTTTCACTGAGATCTCTGATTTCTACTCCATTCTTTCACATTGTTTTTCGAAATTAACCGAGATTAGTTGGTTAATATGATCTGAATTTGTCACAAAACCTGTAAAACTAAGTTTTAATCAATCGATTAACAAAATACACGGTAAAATCGACCTAAAATTGATCAAATTTGACGAATTCATGGAGTTTTGGACATAGATCTCTTGAACAGGTTGTTTTCGAGTTGATACGAAGTGCAAAGTTGTTCAATTTGCAAGAATAAGGACCGAATTGACTGTTTCTTGAACTAGATTGGTTGAATTTTGCACCAAATTGCTCGAAATCAGTTTAGATCGATCGAAAATTATTTAGTTCGTGTGAATATCGACTCAGATTGTGTGAATATCGTCTAGCTCGTTTAGAATTTTAGTCCAGTTCATGTGATAGTATTGTTCTAGACCACACGAAGTGGTCCAGATAGCACGAGTTCATTAGATCATTTCCAGGTAATACGGTTTGACATCGTCCAGTTCATACGAGGTGAATTTCATCCAGTTCGCTTGAAACAACTGATCCAGGCCGCTTGAATCATCCAGTTCGTGTGAAAACTTAGCTCAGGTTGTTTGAAATTTGAATCCAGGTCACACGAAGTGACCAGGTCATTTGAAGATTCAATCAGTTCGTGTATTCTGAATCAGTTCATCAGTTCGCGTGAAAGATCACTCCAGATCGTTTAGAGAGTTAATCTCAGATAGTTTGAACTTTAGTTCATGTGGTTTGATACTAAACTCATCCAGTCCGTACAAGATTGTGTAAATCAAAATCTCAGTCCACACGAAGTGGATCAGGTCATTTGAGACATCAAATCAGTACGTTTCAAGTCTCCAGTCCGTTTGAACTACCAGCTTGTTTGATTAATTAGTTTGCTAGAACTTTGACATTAAATCATGGAAAACGAATTTTTCAACGCCTTTGCTACCCCGATCACTATTGCTCAGAACGCAAACTTGTTGGTGCAGTTGTCTGTCGACTTCATCTTCGTTCGAGTCTTAGATTAGAACTGATTGAATAGTGCACGCAAAACGAGGAAATGGATTATATAGGTGATTCCGCTTGAAATGACACATTGTCATTTCAAGCGAAATCAAGTTCATCACTACAAGTGAAATCAGAAGATTTAGTTATTATTGTAATTTCACTTGAATGTAATTCCGCTTGAAGCTGTTTCAAGCGGAATCACATGCCTATATATATCCTTTGAGCGAAATCAAATGTAATAGTTCATGTTTCCGACGCCGAGGTGCTGTCGAAGTGTCTCCGAGTTTGTAATCGTGTTCTGATCAATACAAGAGACAATTAATTGATATTCTAGTGTTTTACAAGCTAAACAAAGACTAAATCAATGAATTCTGCCTCTGATTCAGTCTGAGTACTCTTCTGATCGACTCGTTAGGTCGTCTCACGATCCTACATGTGGTATCAGAGCTCAGGAGGAAGAGTTCTTACAGTTTAGCTCGTTTTCGCTGGAAAATTCTGATTTCCACACCTTCTTTTCACAGCTTTTCAAGTTTTCACGGTTAAAATGGACTGTTTTTCACATATTACGTGTAAAATTCAGTTTTAACAAACCCTTGAAAGTTTGAGATCAAAATACAGCCTAAAACAGACAAAAATTGACCTAAAACCTGATTCTGCTTGAACGAGGCTTTTTGATTTCGCTTGAAAAGTCTTGGTAATTTCGAGTGAAATTAGATATTTCGCTTGTAAATTGTTGATTCTGCTTGGAAAGTCAAAGTAAAATTAATGTTTCCGCTTGAATTTGGTAATTCCGCTTGAAGATCACCTGATTCCGCTTGAGTTTGCAGATTCCGCTTGAAACATTTCAAGCGAAATTAGTTGTTCTGCTTGAAGGTGTGATTCCGCTTCAAGGGTATTCCGCCTGAAAACCTTATTTCGCTTGAAAGTGTTTTTGTGTGAATTTGTCCGGACTGTTTGAAATATGAACAAGATGTTTGATGAAAAGGAAAACTATTATTTTGAAAGATTAAATGATTGGTATCAAGGATTTATAGATGATAGTTATAGAACTATGAGAAAGGATGGTTGGGTTAAAAGGTTTAAATATTTTGTGTGCTTAAAGAATGAAACATTGGATAATCTAGTAAACCGATATAATGTTTTACTAGGTTACCTAAAAGATCATGAGATTTTCTTGACAGATGCTGATATAATAACAAAGTTTGTAAATGTATTACATGTTGAATGGATTGAATTTTTGAAAAATTTAAGAAAAGAGTCAAATTTTTCAAAATTACATTTAAAAGAATTCATTAGCAAACTTAAAACTCATGAATATGAAAATGAACAGAAAAAGAAAGAATTGGTGAACGAATTCAGAAATCATCTAGTGGATATAAGTTTAGATGTGATTGATGAAATGAACAAAAGGATTGTTGAATGTATTAGAGCAAAAAATGTTATTAAATACGATAACAAGAGGGGTTGTTATATTGATGAGAATGCGAATCTTCTTGATTTTGTTAAATTTTTTTGTGCAGGATCATTCAAGACAGGGACAAAAGAAGTTTCAAAGAATGAAGAATCTGTGAAAATTGAAGCTTCAAGTTCTGAATCAGTATGATCTAAATATGATAAACTTGAGGCTGACAATATCAAACTCTTGAAGGATGCGGAAAGTTTGACATTGGAAGTCAAAAGGTTGAAGAATGAGAAGCAAACTGATGTTAAACAGATTCTTATATTGCAGGGAAATTGTGAGAAGGTGAAATTTGAAAATGTTAAACTGTTAAGTGATTTGAACAGTTTGACATCAGAAAACAAGATTCTGAAAGAGAAAGAAAAAGATTTTGAAAGCAAAAAGAAATCGTTAGAAAATGAAGATTTTTGGATAAAGCTTGAAAACAAAAATTTGAAAGAAAATGAAACAAAATTTCAAGAACAGATAAAAGGTTTAGAAAATGAAAAGTCTGTTCTTGAAAACATTAAAATTGAAAACGAAAAGACAATCAAGTCTCATTTTGAAAGAATATCTCAGTTAGAAAATAAAGCTAAGAATTCAAGAACTAAAATTGATGAGCTTGAAAAGAAGTTGAAAGGTTTTGTGACTTCATCAGAATTTTTGAAGCATCCTTGTCCAAAACTAATCAATTCTATTCCAATAAATGAAAGTTAAAATTGAAGATTGTGATGAGAAATCTGATGATGAAGATGAAAAAGTTGAGAAAAAGAAAATATTTTTGAAATTAAATGAAATGTTTTAGAAAACTAATTTGCATTCTTCAGAAAAAGGTAAATGTTCAAAGCAGAAATCTTTGGAAAAGAATGTAAAACAAAAATAAAAAGAGAGAAATTTGAAAAATGTTCAAAAAGAAAATAAAAGCTCATCAGATTAATCATCCAATCGCAATCAAAAATCACAAAATCAAAAAATGAAAACTCAAAAATAGTTGGTAATGAGTGGTGCAGGTTTGACCATAGTGCTTCAAAGCCAAATCCAGCTTTCAGGAAGAGAGATGATTACCACAGAGCCAAACAATGCTATGATTTGAGTGTTTGGTGTGAAAGTGGTGAATGGTATGATAACAGAATGTGTTACAGATGCAGTTATCAAGGACACATTGCTGTTAACTGCCAGAGTTGGAATTTTGAGAAGAGGAGATTCTTTAATTGCAATATCATAGGTCACATTGTCAGAGATTGCCCAATGAGATCAAAGGGAAGATCGAGGGCTGAATCTCAGAAAATGGCAAAGAAACCAGTCAGTGTCAAGCCCAAAGAACAGAAAGTTCAAGAATCAAAAGTTCAAGAACAGAAGGTTCAAGAAAAGAAAGTAAAGCTTTCTCAAGGGCAGAAAGACAGACTGAGGAAGAAGAGGAAGAAAGCAAGAGAATATATCGAAAGGATTTTGTCCTCAGATACAGCAGGAAAATCAGATAACAGTTCTGATAAATCGTCTTGCTCTCCAAAGAATGACAAGTCTTGCAAGACGAATTCATCAGATACAAATCTGAGGACAGAAGAGAAAGGGATTTTGAAAAAAGATAAAGTTGTTAATCGAAAGATTAACAAAACAAAGAAAGTGAAGTTTTCACTTCCTGGTGATGAACTTGTTTCCCCGGAAACAAAGGAACCAGTTGTTGGCAATGATATTGACTCGACAAAGTCAAAGGAGCCATTTTCAGGAGATGAATCTGGTTCATCAAAACCAAAAGAGTCATTTGTTGAGGTAAAAGTTGAGAATTCAGGTTTAACAATGGATGATGCAAATTTTCCACCATTGTTGAACAAGAATTCAAAATCACCCAAAGATTGTCAGGCTTGGGTGAATCTGTTCAAATGAAAAACCTGACTTGCCGGAGTTCCCAGGTTGGTAAACGTGGAACAGGTATTGACACATTTCTTGAGAAATTCACTTCGGTGACATTTCGATCGACAAGTGGTTAATCAAGGACATTAAATTGTACTTGATTTCCTACAAGTGGTGTTGAGTTTTAAAACCGGAGTCGAAAAAATCTTTCATGTGTTTGAAGAGAACAAAGTGATGAAATGACCCCGAACCTACAAATGAATGGTAAATAAACTAATTTTTCTGGAAAAACCATTTTGATTAAAACAAACTTAAATGTTTTAAAATCACAACGGGAAAATAGTTTGTTGTGAGGGGGAGTTCTGATTATTTATGCCATGTGGATGGAGAATTGAAGCAATTCTCATCATGTTGTCAACTTTGTACAGGTTGTTTCAAATTTTATCAGAAAATCAAAATTGAAACATATTTTGATTTTAGGGGGAGTAAAAATTTTTAAAAAAATTAGAAAATTTGAAAAAGTCAAAAACATTGAAAAATAAAAAATGAGTTTTGTTGAAACAAGAGGAAATGATAGTAAATCAGTGGACTATCGCAGCATGCTAAAGAAATGAAATGTCAAAAGTGATAAACGGTCTCACTAAAGATGTGACGATAGGCTCAGCTAGACTAGTAGATTTGTGATAACGATACAAACTTAAATGAAAAAGCCTAGTTCTAGTGGGAAACATGGTTGAAAGCATAGTACTTAGTTTTGTCCTTCTTGATTGTGTACCTACTTAGTAATCGCTGAATGCCAAAAAGCATAAAAACTGGTTAAGTTTGTGAGCTTTCACAACTTTGCTAAAAATGACGTTGTGATTGTGCATTTCTTTTGCAAAGATTTAAACTTGTTTTATTTCGTTTAAGCATTGGACATCCTCTGCATATATGTGAGTATCGAACTGGATGTTATTGCCTAAACGTTCTGCTTTATTTTCTTTGGTGTTTCGTTTAAGCTTTGGATCACCTCTGTGTATACGGGAGTATCGACCTAGTGGTTAAAGCCTAAACAACTTCAACTTGTTTTGCTTTTCTTATTTTATTTAAACATTGGACTTTCTCTACGTATACGGAAGTATCGACCTGATTGTTAATGTTTAAACATTCTGCTTTGTTTTCGCACAAATCACAGTTGATAAAAGTTTAAAGGCATTACTTGAGATAGTGTATTGCATTATGAGGGGATATGCTGAGATCGTGGGGTCCATAAAAACTTAGTGCAAAATTAATATACTTAAACGTATCGGTAAGCATTTCGAAAGTTTTTAGATTGAGCTTAAGAGGACAAATATATCGTCAACCTATGTGAATCGTTTAAAACTGAAAACGATTAAAAGCTTAACGGTGCTTGTGATGTGTCTCAAAACTGATATGATCCTCTTTCAAAAACTCACAAAAATAGTGTTTGTACATATTTTATTTCTGCATTTAAATTCTGTTCTTGCATTTATATTTCATATTTTGAAAAATCCAAAAAGATTTTCGACAACTGATGGCGAAGAGCTGATTTTCAAAATTCCAAAGACTAAACAGGATGAACTTTAGGTTGGAAATATGTGCTTGAATTGGAGAAATTTTGTATTTTTGAGGAAGAAGATGGATTGATTATTCAAGGTCATTAATTTGAACTTGATATAATCATTATGATTGAATGGTTTCAATCAGTAAGTTTTTCTTATTGATTTAAGTAAAAACTTATGATTTGGTGAGAAGATGTGTGTAGGTAATGGAAAGGTCTCTGAATCCGGTGCTATGGAAAGACAGAATGCAATTCAGAACCTGTGAAGAGCTTAAACAGAGAAAGAGCCAGGATACAGTCTCAAGGCGATAGCTAATTCCAGATAGCGATCCCAGCTTGATGAAAGGGGGAGTCTGACGAGGTTAAAGCCAAAGAGATAGATCCTGGAACATAATTCAAGCAGACCGATCAAGATTGAAGAATCGTCATGTTGAAGACTCTCACTGAAGATTCCGTCAACATTCAAGGGGGAGTCTGTTGGTGCAGTTGTCTGTCGACTTCATCTTCGTTCGAGTCTTAGATTAGAACTGATTGAATAGTGCATGCAAAACGAGTAAATAGATTATATAGGTGATTCCGCTTGAAATGACACATTGTCATTTCAAGCGAAATAAGTTCATCACTACAAGCGAAATCAGAAGATTTAGTTATTATTGTAATTTCACTTGAATGTAATTCCGCTTGAGGCTGTTTCAAGCGGAATCACATGCCTATATATATCCTCTGAGCGAAATCAGATGTAATAGTTCATGTTTCCGACGCCGAGGTGCTGTCGAAGTGTCTCCGAGTTTGTAATCGTGTTCTGATCAATACAAGAGACAATTAATTTATATTCTAGTGTTTTACAAGCTAAACAAAGACTGAATCAATGAATTCCGCCTCTGATTCAGTCTGAGTACTCTTCTGATCGACTCGTTAGGTCGTCTCACGATCCTACAAAACTTAGAAAATGAGATGGGCACCATGCAGAAACCGCCTAAGCTCATGAATATTGAGGAATTTAGTGGTTGGGAAGAATGATTTGAAAGCTCGGTACAAGCTAACCATCTTGATGCTTGGGAATGTGTGGAGGAGAAGTATGTTAGACCGATAGATGAGTATGGTGAGATTGTAGCAATTAAGGATTTGAAGGATGAGGAGAAAAAGAAATACAAGAGTGAAAAAATGATGTTGAGTATTTTGCAATAAGAGTTCAAAGAAGACATCTTGATCTTGCTTCAACACAATGGAACTGCGCATTCGATGTTGAAAGCATTGAAGTCAAAGTTTGTTGGAAGTCATGATATGATCAAGAACAAGAAATCGTTGCTTAAAAAGGAATTTGATTTGTTTAGAGGATTAAAAAACGAAAGCACCAAAATGATTATTGAACGATATTGCAATTTGGTGGTGAACATGAAACGGTTGAATATCAAGAAAGACAGAGAAGAGTGGGTTGAGAAACTTGCCGATGCATTGCCGCAAGATGTGTGGGGCACGTATCTTATGATATTAAAGAATAATGATGAATTTTCGGATCTTTCACTTGGCAAGTTTATCGAAAAAATAGAAGCTCAAGAGATGGAGCAGAAAAAGATGGAAAAGATGAAAAGTCCAAACGGTGAGCAGGATATTGGATTGTACTTTAAAGGGGGTCTATTTGACAAAAACAATGGATCACCAAAGATTGAAACTGCTTTTGCTACAAACAGTTCTTCAGGAGTATTACCTCAAGGATCAAATAACAAGGGATACTCTTCATATTCATCTTATGATCCAGATTTTTCGGCAACAAAACCGCAAAGTTCATTCAGCAATAATAGCCAAGTTCTACAGTGTAACATTGCATTGAATCTATAAAATGGTCAAAATTTCTCGGAAGAGGTTGCGAAAGGTCACATGTCTTTGCTGGTGACTGTGTTAGAAAGTTATGAGAGTTTGGTAGCAGGCAGAATCGGTAATCCAATGCTGACCAAAGAGGATTACGATCAGATCGATTCTGAGGAGATGGAATTGATGGATATAAAATGGTGTTTGGCAAGCGTGTTAAGGAGAGCTGAGAAGTTTAAACAGATCATGGGAAGAGATGATTTCCATGATGCTAGAACTTCAACTTTGGGTTTTGATAAATCTAAAGTCACTTGTTTTCGTTGTAGGGAAAAGGGCACTTCAAAAGGGAATGCACGAACCGCGAAGCAAGTGGAGCTCAAAATCCTTTCGGAAACAATGATTATCACCGAAAAGCGATTTACCACCAGCCACATCAATAACAGCTGCCAGAAACCTCACATGCAGGAAATATTGAAGAAAAACAAAGGAGAGCTCTACTAGTTCATCAAGATGATGAGAAGCTCCTAGAAGGTTTTTCTTGGGATAAATATATTCCTAAAGATGATCCATATTATAACGCTTTTGTCGCCGAAATCTATGAGGATTCAACTGCTGAAGAGGAATTAGAAGCGTATTATTACTATCAATCTCAGCAGGACATTCCAAAAAGAAGGAAAAAGAACCAGCTGCAAAAGTAGAAGTTGTTGAAAAAGTACCAGTGTTTGATCACTCGTCTGATGAAGAAAGTGATGATGAAGAGGAAATTAAAAAACTGGAACATTATCAAAGAAAATTTTTATCTAATGAAAATAATTTGTGTTTTGCAGGTGATGATGAGGAGATTGAAGACAGAACAGTTGAAAAGAAAGAAAAGGCAGCTACAGCTGAAGGACAAAGAAAACCTGAGATGAAGAAACAGGTTGAAGAAATTCCAGCTGCGAAGATTGAGAAAGAAGAAGTTGTTGGAAAAATGCCTATAAAATGTGAAAACTGCGACACAGTGAGAAGGCACAACAACAAACTGATTCACAACATGAATAGACTGCAAGAGTCCTATGATGTGTTGAATAAATCAATGAATCGGTACACTAAGTCAAGTGAAGAACAAACCGTTGTCATGAAGACACTGAGAGGAGTTTTCATGACAAAACAAAAAGTTCTGAATCAGTACATTGAAAAATGTGCCGAACTAGAACAGAAGCTTGAATCTCAGAGAATTGAAACTAAGAGGGTAGATCGTGTATTGAAAAGTTATTCACATGCTTCTTATGTTATTGACAGGATTTACCCAATAGTTGAAGGCATGGAGGCATTTGCTGAAGAGACACCTGAGAAAAGACTGGTAAGAAACAAAGTGTTAATTATACCAGGTGTCCACCTCCACTTGAAGAAAATTATTCCCCATGAAATCCAAATTTTGAAAGAGTAAAAAAGGCAACAAATTTGAAGTGGGAATCTGAACCAACTTCTCATGAATTGCCAGACAATAAAGATGTCACATTCACTGCGTCTTACACTGATCAACAATCTCAATTAATGAAGAAAGTAGTGGATCATGTGTTAGATAAAGATGAAACCGAGGAGTCAACGTCAGAGCCAAAGCCTGATACTTCAAGTCCGAAAGTCAAAAAGGACAAACGGGTTTACAATGAAGAATTTCTTCTATCAAAAAATAATTTGAATGACGAGATATTCAAAGTAGCATATACTTTAAATGATTCTGACAAATTATTTTCTGATTAAGAATTTCCAATAAGAGGTGTTAAAATCGAAATGATAAAAAAGGTTTTTAAACTAACAGAAATTAATATTTCTAAAATAAAAGACGTAAATCTTTCTGAAAAACCTAAAAAAACACCTCAAGAGATCAACAAAGGAAAAAAAAAGAAAAAAAGGTTATAGTTCTGGTTCTGGTAATCGAAAGAAACTAAACCATAACGGTAACTTCAAAAAGAAAGGCCTAGGTTTTATTCCATCAGAAAACCATAAAAATTGTAAAATTGATAAATCAAAAACTGTTTTTGTTTCAGGAACATCATCTGAAGAAGACAAAGAGAATTCCTTCAGAAAACAGTCAAACAAAGAATTCCTTGCAAAGAAGCAAGAAGAAATGAAAAAAGATGTTCAGAAGAAGGAGACTCGAGCCTGTTATCAATGTTATGAAATTGGTCACATTGACCGATACTGTTCAAAGGCAACCAACTCAAAACACGGAGTTTCTTTGAAACTAAAGGAAAAAGTTGTTGAGAAAACTGAACCACCAACTGAAAAATTCAAGATTTTTGAGAATTCAACATATGAAATTGGTGAATGTTCAAAGAGATTTTACAAAAGAAAGACAAAACTTGACAACCGCAAGTGGGTTATTAAGAAAACAGATGTAAAATCTAGTGATGATTCTGATTCATCAAAATCAGAGGATCTATCTTCTGGTGATGAATCTGACTCCACAAAGTCAGAAGAGCAACAAATTGATCCAAAATGTGAGAAATCAGTGCCGCCAATGGATGATGCAAACTTTCCACCATTGCGGGCTGATAATTTTAAACAAAAAGATGGGAAAGTTGATATTTCAAATCAATTCTGTTCTGTAAAGAAAGAACTTGATGTTGAAAAGCCTTTCAACGGGAAGGTGAAACATATTTTTGGAAAGACGGTCGATGGTAGGGCCAAAGGAGTGAAAGAGCTCTATGCTTCCAAAAAGAAAGTTCACAAGCCTGTTGAAAGTGATAGTGAAGATGCGAAAATCACACCTAAGGCTGGTCAGGCTTGGGTGTCGATATTCTTCGATGAATGAATACCTGACTTGCCGGAGATCCCAAGCTTGTAGTCGTGGATTATGAATCGGCATCTTTATTACAATACTGTGAGAAAGTCATATCTTTCAAGTGGTAATTGTTATATCTACAAGTGGTTTTATCAAGATCATTTAGTTGAACTTGTTTGAAAACCTAATCATACAAGTGGATGAAAAACAGTGTGATGAAACCCCAAGTTTGTAAAATGACACACAAAACTAATTTTCCAGAAAAACCCTTTTGATTAAAACAAACTTAAGTGTTTTGAAATCTAAATGGGAAAATAGTTTGTGGTCAGGGGTTGTTCTGATTGTTTATGCCAAGTGGATGGCGAATTGAAGTAATTCACATCGGTTTGTCAAATTTTCTTTAAATGGTTTTGAATTTTAGGGGGAGTAAGAAATTTCAGAAAATCCAAAAACTTTAGAAAATTTGAAAAAGCCAAAAACATCGAAAATTCAAAATGAGTTTTGTTGTGAAAAAGAGGAAATGATAGTACATCAGTGGACTATCACAGCATGCTAAAGATTTGGAAAGTTAAATATGTGATAAACGGTCTCACTGATGATATGCCAGTAGGTTTTTACACGTTTAATAGATTGTGTTCGAGATATAAACCTAAAAATCAAGATTTACTTATTTTGTGGGGAACATCTCTCGGATATAGAGGTAACCCCTGAAATCTTGTTTGAAGGGCGTTCTATTTCTGACATACTAGGTCTTTGTGCGTGATGATATCTGGGGTATTATACCTGAACTTCTGATTTTGCAGAAGCAATAACCTAGTCCTCGTATAATATTCTGCACTGCTTTAATCTTAAAGCCTACCCTCAGCATAAAAAATGATGAAACATTGAAAAATGCTAATCATGTGCTATTGAAGAAAAGATCCTCAAACGGGACACACCTAAATACGAGCCATCATCTCTTTGTCTGAACTGAAGTTCTAACCTGAGCTCTCATGGTCTCGCATTACCCATTTACAGATATCATTAGTGTACATTCACCTATAAGATTGAATATAGGAGTCTGGATACGGGAGTATATTCTGAGGTGGGACACGCGAATAAGTTTAAGCCCTTAAAACTTTAACCTCGTATCTCGAAGCAATTGAACTTTGTGTGAAAATTTAAGTGGATCAGTATACTGACAATCTAAGTGAATCGTTTAGAACTTAAAGTGTTTAAAGCTCAATGGTGCTAGTGATTTGTCAAAAACTAATATGATCCTCTTACGCAAACTCACAAAAATATTGTCTGTAAATATTTCTTTACTGCTTTGCTTTAAAAAAAATTAATGTGTTTTAGCATAAAATTTTGAAAATTCAAAAAGATTTTATTTCATCTTATTTTCGACAACTGATGTTGAAGAGCTGTTTTTCAAAATTCCGAGTGCTAAACATGATGAACAGCTTTGGTTTGGAAGAGTTTGTTGAAAATAAAAAATGTCAAAATAATTTTCAATTGATATTTTGAGAATGTTTGTTTGATTAGTTAATCAAGGTCATTAATTTGAACTTGATGTAACTATTATTTTTTGATGATGTATGAATCTTACCCATGTTTTTTTAAAATTATTTAAATCTTGAAAAACTTATGTTTTAGGTAGAGCTTGTGCAGGTTTGAAAGAGCCGGGTTTTGATCTCTGAGAGCCAGGGTTTCGATTCAAAGCCTGAAGACAGAGAATTCCAGACTTCGATCCTTGCTGATTGATAAGGGGAGTCTGAAGATGAAAAAGCCAGGTTAATGCTCCTGATGCTATGGAGAGCCAGATGAAGTTCCTGAGCAGAGTTTGAGCCAGGATACGATCTTGGAGACTGTGTAAGAGCCATGATACATCTTGAACCTGTGGATGCTATTGAGCCAGATGTCGATCCTGGAAGAACTTAAAGAATCAAGAGATCTGATCAAGATAGTTCAAAGAGCCAGGTTGCGATTATGGAAGAGAAGAGAAGATAGAGATTGAAGGATGCTTACAATGGAGGATACTTTGGAGAGAGCGAGAAGACTGATCAAGACTGAAGAATCGACATACTGAAGACTAGTGCCAAAGACTCGTCAACATCCAAGGGGGAGTCTGTTGGTGCATATGTCTATTGACTTCGTCTTGTATCGAGTCATGTATTTAGTTTAGAAAGATTAGAGCTCAGTATACGAAAAAGTACAAATCGAGTGTCCAGTTCATGTGAAGTGGAGTATCCAGTTCATGTGAACTGGTGAAAGCTACTTCATATGGACTGGCTTGCCTATAAATACTAGCTCTTGATCATTCATTTGTAACTTTTGAATTCCGGTAGTGAAGCTCTGATGAGGTGTCTCCAGCTTGTGTAACCGTGTGAATTCAATACAAGAGACAGTTTATATACTTTCTAGTGCAAATCAAGCTAAAGCAAAGTCTAGTCAATGAATTCCGCCTCTGATTAGACCGAGAACTCTTCTGATAGACTCGTATAGATCGATTCTCGATCCTATCACCGACACCTTAAGTCGTAAGGAAAGAATTAAACCAATTAGGGTTCAAGACAAAAGGATTGAACTTAGAACCAGTTTCAATGAGAAATTTTTAGAAGTTCAAAAGCAAGCCTTATTAGAAGCAAATGCTTCTAATGAAGGATTAGGTGGAACTGTGAATCAGTTAACACCTGGAAATGATGGAATCATGAGATTCAATAATCCCATATGGGTTCCTATTTTCGGAGGACTTAGAGATCTGATTCTCTAGGAATCACACAATTCCAAATATTCGGTACATCATGGAGGAGATAAAATGTACCAGGATCTGAAAAGAAATTATTGGTGGATAGGTATGAAGAAATCCATAGCCACCTATGTAGCTGAATGTCTGACGTGTTCACAAGTTAAGGCTGAACATTAGAAACTGTTAGGACTACTACAACTAGAAATTCCCACTTGGAAATGGGAAATGCTAACAATGGACTTGATTACCAAGTTACCTAAGACGAAAAGTGGCAATGACACTATTTGGTGATAATCGAAAGACTGAATAAGTCAACCCATTTTCTGCCAATTAGGGAAACTTTTAGTTCCGAAAAATTGACTAAATTATATGTGGACAATATTATGTCCTTATATGGAGTGCCAATATCCATAGTATCTGATAGAGATACTAGGTATACAACTCATTTCTGGAAAAGTTTCCAACAATCTTTAGGTACGCGTTTAAGTTTTAGTACGACTTATTACAATTCAAACATTAGAGGACATGCTGAGAGTATGCTTCATTGATCTAGGTGGTAGTTGGGATGACTATCTACCCCTAGTTGAATTCTCCTACAATAATAGATATCGTACAAGTATCAAGGCCGCTCCATTTGAAGCCTTGTATGGGAGAAAATGCAGAACGCCCGTTTGTTAGGCTTAAGTTGGAGAAAGGCAACTATCAGGACCCGAGATTGTCCTTGAAACCACAGACAAGATTATGCAAATCCACGATAGGCTCAAAGCTACCCGTGATAGGCAGAAGAGCTATGTAGATAAGAGGCGAAAACCTTTTAAGTTCCAAATTGGGGACAAAGTTCTATTAAAAGTATCACATTGGAAAGGTGTCACGAGATTTGGAAAGAAGGGCAAGTTGAGCCCGAGATATATTGGACCATTCGAGATAACCGAATGTGTCAGTTCCGTAGCTTGTAGACTTAAGCTACCTTACAAACTCAGTGGAATCCATGATGTGTTCCACATCTCAAATTTAAAGAAATGTCTAGCAGATGCGTCGCTAGCAATGCGGCACCATGATGTGCAAATTGATGAAAACCTAAGCTTCATTGAGAAACCGATTTCGATCGAGGATCGACAGGTTAAAAAGTTACGTAAGAAACGGATCCCCATCGTGAAAGTCAAATGCGATTCCCGTCGTGGCCCAGAATATACATGGGAGGTTGAAGCAAATATGAGACAAAGTACCCTTATCTATTTGAATAAATCTCGTGGACGAGATTTCTTTTAAGCGGGTGAGGATGTAACACCTCGGAAATTAATAGCAAATAATGTGGTAACACGTGTCCAATCAACTATCAAATATTCCCGATAAGTTGGACGAGAAGGACTAATTTTGAAAAAATGTGGAAGTTTGGATGTGGAGAGGTCATTTGTGACAAAATGCCAAACTTTTGGCTCTGATGGTCCAATGCAGACCGCAAGGCATATGCCTTACGGTCCATAAGACATTCAAATTTTTTTATTTCTGGAAACTCATGCGGACCGCAAGACTTGGTCCGTACGGTCTGCATGGCATTTAAATTCCGTGGGCGCTAGAAGTTCATGTGGACCGCATGGTTCACCTCATATGGTCCGCATTAGGTACGCTTGTAGAATGCAGCTGGCATGGCAGCCGCTGTTCCCTGCCATTTCTCTCGTGAATTATCACGATTTCTCTTCTTCCTCCGCCTATGTTGACACTAATAAACATCTGGGAAGCCTTGCTAACATGTGGCATCACCTCATGATTATTGGGTAAGTATAAATAGCCATGATCATGAGCCTTGCAAACTTGCACCTCTCGTTTTCTTACTCTCTAATCTCTTGGAGTTGCTTCTGCTCATAAAGAGGCCTCCAACCTGAAGTTTTAAACTTCCTTAAACACTTGTAAGTGTTCTAACTAAGTCCCTTTTCATTTATAGGCTAGTTATTAGCCGAAAGTCAAGCAAATTGACTTTTGCTTTGACTTTCATTTATGACCATTTCGGTCAAGCCAATGTTCAGATCAAACATGGCTACGTGATCGTAATAATGTAGGTGTTAATCCCCTATGTGGACACCTTCCAAAGATCATGTTAAGTTGGTCAAATGACGGGTCAAAGTTTTATTAAATAAAAAGTCAAAACGCAGTTTTTCGTAATTAACGTAAAATGAACTTCCAAGTATCAAAACAATAATTTTTGATATTATATCAGTTTGTATAACATATTAGGACATGTTAGATCATGTCCAACCCGTCATTTCCTTCTTAGAGCTCGGTTCGTAACCGAAAGTTAAATAGTTTGACTTCTGTTTTGACTTTCGATTCTGACCCATTTAAGAAAATTTAGCTACTGATTTGAAGTTGTATTATGATCATATTTTTGTATGGAATAACCCTCTAAGATTATAACATTTAATCATGTCCTTTGTCGGGTTTTTATGCAAGTCTACATAATAAATAATGACAAAAATGCCCTTTTTGCGCATAGAATGATTTTAAACATAATGAACATCTAAACTGAGTTTGAAACTGATGTAACATTATATTAAACATGTTTTGGCATATTGGACTTGATATAGACTTATCCGATTACCCGATGCTGCCTATGCGCATACGGTTGACTTATATAGCTTAGTTTATATAAGTTAGTCGAATTGGTTCAAAACCTTTCCAAATCAGTTCTAATCAGAATGTATGATTGTTTGACCCATATTATACGAACCATAGTACTCATGATGGTGCAAACCACATTCGATCATGTCTCCGCTTAATCTAGCGAACCGTACTGATTTTATTATAAGTTAACCGGTCCAAGTCATATGACTTTAATAAGACCCGTTAACATTCTAACGGATCATAGTTCCGTCCATTCCAGACTAGGTGTCTCCAGTAAATTGCACTTGTGTTAGTTGTTTTGGTTAACTGTTGTGCGTATATATATTTCACTGTAAAGATAAGCTCAGGTAAATACTCTTAATTTATTTTCCCTATACGGGCTTGGGATACAATAAAATTATTTGCCACTTGGTCGGGTATGGGATCAATGACGAATGAGTTCAAAAATCCAAATAACCCATTTTAATCCGTTATGCTTGATAACTTAAACATTTGGGGTTAATACGACCGTGTCCTGGATATCCATGGCTCACTTAATTGCAAGTGGCCACGACCTAAGAGCGGGGTGTAGGCATACACCTAACAGATGCTAATGCTATATAAAATATTTTCTTACCCAAATGGGGATAAAAGTGGTGTGTCGGTTAATCATGTATCGGAGTTTAGTTTCGGGCCCCATATGTATTGACAAGCATGTAGTACTTGTAACAAGAGATACAATTTCTCCTAAGTTATTTATAAAAATGATATACCAAATGGTATATAAAATGATTTTGATAAGATTTTCAAAATGTGTCGGTTAACTGTATTTACCAGCAAAAGCTGCCGTATTTTCAAAAGACTAAGCGCAGGTTAGCGAGTATGAAATAGGCTAGAGCTGCTCAGTAATTGCATATTGGAATTTGCGACTCCACACAAAAAGCTTCGTAGTCTTTATGTAATCATTTTGTTATTTTAATCCCCTATGGATCTGTAGTACACTTTCAGTCTGTATATTATTTGTGAACTTTTGAACATTTGTACTTTGTAATAATTATTTTTATAATCCCAAGACTTCTGATGTGCTAAATGTGAATATCTATATCAATCGTCACGCATAAACCCCAAGTCAAGGCCCACCGGGAAATCAGGGTGTGACAGGTTGTGAGCGAATTAGACACTAGCCTTTTGTGTCTAAACTCAAATATCACATTAGCATATTCCTTAGACATTTCCAAGTCTAAGCATTAACCTAAGGACACTCATATCTATTTAGTTATCGATTTTGATATTTAACAGGTGAATTATGCCGCCAAGACAAAGAGGAAGAGGAAAGGGTCCTATGTAGGGAGGACCATCACGAAAACTACCATCACACTTGCATCACTCGAGATCTCCCCAGCATTTGAGTGAATTACGTTCTTCCCAATATGTGAGATACTCGGTCTCGCACCATTCACATAATTCTTATCATTCCCATTCCCACTCTTACCATGATTCCTTTGACCCAAACCAGTACATAAATTCACCTCCCCCTAGCCAGAATCAACAAAATGATCACTCTGACCCTGAGATGCCACCATCTGGAACCACCCTATCGAGTTATCTAGTGATACTGCATCTTATGCAGGTTCAACTTATCGAGTTCTCGATGAATGAGATCAATATTTCAACCAATTTACTTTCTATAACACCCCAGAACATAACTGTCACACACCTTCTTATCCACCTCCTCAAACACCGCCACCTCCACACGACGATGAGCCAATGGAAACAGTGGAGCAACAACAACCACCACCTCAACCAAGGAAGCCTCGCACCGGCGCACGAATGTCAGTGCGTGCTGGGCAAGGGTCGGGATCACTCCCAACTTTACCCCCAACCTACCCAACTATACCAAAGAACCCACAAATGGGTGGACCCTCTAATCCTGAACCTATTGTTGAGCCACTTCAACAACCACTTACAGGTTATGATAACCCTATTCCTACATATCCGAATTCAACTGGATTTGATACTTCTTATACCGTTCCCCCAATGGATTTTTCTTATCCAGCACCTTCCTCTGACCCCTACTTACAGGCAGTTATTCATAATGCTCTTTACCCATCACCTTTTCCTCTTGCATATCCAAATACTGGATATCCTAATTATGGACACCAGTATCCGGTTGTTCCGCAACCACAACCACCGCCACAACAAGAAAGACGAATGCAGACTTTTATTTTATCTTTTATTGTAATTTTTCATTCCAAAAGTCCATATTTAGACATAGTATTGTAATTTATTTCCAAAAGTCCACATTTGGACAAACTATTGTAATTTCTTTCCAAAAGTCCACATTCGGACATAGTATTGTAATTTATGTTATTTTATGAAAATCTTGGATTATCTTTTATAATCTTTTCACATTTATTCAAGCATTCGTCTCAACATTTAATTTCAAACTTTATTGATCTTTCCGAAATCAACAAATTCTTCTTAATGGTTTGATAGCCATATGGCAAAGCCTAAATTATTGGCAATTATTACTGGCAGTTGTGACAATGTGGAAGCACACTGAACGAAAAGGTGGAGGAGATATCTTCAAGCCTTACAGCCCATATGGTCGAATGAGACCACGGCTAATAATATATATTATCAAACCATTAAGACATAAACTCAATAATCATTTCCATTTAACATTTAATGTAATGTTAAATTGATTTACCGTGAGCAATAATTTATTGTTGAATATGGCAATTATTAATGGCACTTGTGACCATATGGTGCACATTGGTAAAAAAGGTGGAGGAGATATCTCCAAGCCTTATAGCCCCTATGGTCAAATGAGACCACGGCTAATAATATTATAAAATAATTGAGACATAAATTCAATGATTATCTCTATTAGAACATTCAATGTAATACTAATAGAATTTGAGCAATAATTTATTATTGGCATGTAGTTCAATTTTCAATATAATGGCAAACCAAAATTTTGGTGGTGCTGATGGCAGGCATGACAATATTGAGCATGTTACCCGCGAGGGCGAAGGAAATAACCTTCGGTCCCTGATTGCTGCGGAAGTCAGCAAAGCTATGGCCGATTTTATGGCAAATTTTAAAGGACCAGGCTCAACCCATTCAAAATCCCCATCCTATCCCTCCTTCTTCCACTCATAAATCTCAAAGTTCACACTATTCCTCGAATGAGAGGAGTGAACCAAAGCATGTTTCCAAAAAGGAAACCCGAAATATTAAAGAAGGGTGTACCTATAAGTACTTTGTCTCTTGCAAACCTCAAGACTTCACGGGGGAGAAGGGAGTTATTGATGCAATGAAGTGGCTAGATGAAATGGAGACAGTTGTTGACATCAGCGGTTGGTAAAGATACTATTAATTATGTATCTTAGTCTTTCAAAGGCGATGCTCTGACATGGTGGAAAGCCATAATACAATCTATAGGTAAGGTATCCCTGTACAACATGAGTTGGTACAAATTTGTGGACCTAATAAAAGAAACATACTGCCCTCCGCACGAGGTTAAAAAAGTGGAGTCTGAGTTCTTGGCTCTCACCATGAAGAATATGGACTGTCAGAAGTATGTCTCCGACTACAGTTCTCTGTCCAGATTGGTTCCTTACTTGATTACTCCTAAATCAAAGCGCATTGCATGATTCATTGGTGGTTTGGCACCTGAGATCAAAGGGATGGTGAAAGCCCCCAAACCCATTACTTTCAGATCCGATGTGGATCTATCTCTCTCACTGACTCAAAATGAAGTGAGATTAAGGCCAATCAAGGTTGAGGTTGACGGAAAAAGGAAGTTTGAGGATAACAGCTTCCAAGACTCAAAAAAGGGAAGTTGGTTTTAATAAGATCCAACAGAGGACTAGTGATGACAGACCTCAGTGTAAGAGGAGTGGAAAACGACACTAGGGACAGTGTCAGACAAACCAGCAACCGAAACAGTGTGGCATCTGCAAGAGAACAGGCCACAAATCACATGAATGCAAGGATTTGAAAAATGCTGTCTATTAAGGATGTGATGAGAAAGGCCACATAAAGACTAATTGTCCCAAGCATACATCTGCGGGAAGTACTAAACATGGGGAAGCAAAGAAGCCGAATGCTAGAGTGTTTTAATTGACTACAAGGGAAGCAGTGAAAGACGCGAATGTCATTACGGGTACGTTTCTCGTAAATGATAGATTTGCTAGAGTTTTATTTGATTTTGGAGCTGATAAGAGCATCGTTGACCATAAGTTTAATAAGCTTCTAAACCTGACCTAAAGAACATTAAATATTACTTATGAGGTCGAAATGGTCGATGGTAGCATAGAAATAGCTTCCACGATTCTTGGTAGATTCGCTATATCCATCAAGAACCAATCTATCCCTGTTAACCTTTTACCTATGAATCTTGCGGGATTCGATATAGTTCTAGGCATGGATTGGTTAGCTCATAAGCAAGTCCGCATTGCATGCTATAAGAAACTTATCAAAATTAAATCCCAATCTTGTGATGTACTCACTATTCGTGGAGACCAACACCATGGATTGCCCGAGAAAGCATCTTTGTTCAAGGCATCCAAGTGCTTGAAAAGAGGATGCGTCATTTACTTGGCTTAAGTAACTATTGACGAACCAAAGCCGAAGATCAAAGATATTCGAATCATCTCGAAATATCCTAATGTTTTCCCTGAAGACTTACCCGGTTTGCCCCCGGATTGGCAAGTCGAGTTTAGAATCGACATTTTGCCTGGATTGGCTCCTATAGCCAGAGCTCCATATTGTTTGGCACCCACTAAGATGAAGGAGCTAAGGGCACAACTTGAAAAGCTTCTAGAGAAAGCCTTTATTCAGCTGAGTTCCTCGCCCTAGGAGCTCCCATTCTTTTTGTCAAAAAGAAAGATGGTTCAATGCGAATGTGCATTGACTACCGCGAACTAAATAAGATCACAATTAAGAATCACTACCCTTTGCCAAGGATCGATGATCTGTTTGACCAATTTCAAGGATCTAGTTACTTCTCAAATACTGATATGAGATCTGGTTATCACTAATTAAAAGTCCGAAGTAAAGATGTTCCGAAGACTGTGTTTCGAACAAGATACGACCACTATGAGTTTCCCGTGATCTGTTTTAGGCTCACGAATGCACCTGCAACAGATATCATGAATAGAGTCTGCAAGCCCTACTTGGATAAATTTTTCATTGTCTTTATAGACGACATACTGATGGAGAGTGTGTAACCTGAGCCTGAATGTGTATTATATTACGTGTGTTAATGTATTTTACATGATTATACGCCTCGAATGTTTTAACTACGAAGGTTTGTGAATTTGCAGGTTAAACGCGTAATATGGTGAAGTTAGGAAGTTTAGAGATGAAATGGAACAAGCTAGATGATAGTCAAGACACTTCACATTGTTTGGAAGTTGTTTTGGGTTAAAAAGTAACTTAGAGGCTCAAGGAACGCACAAGAACGAAGTTTAGGAATCTAGGAGTCATTTAGTGAAAGTGAAATGCACTAAATAATGAAGCCTCATAATGCGATGTAGGCTACGGTCAAGATAGTGTAGCCTACGGTCCACTTGATTCAGCCAAGAAGTTCTAGAAATTATTGGGAGTACCCTACGGTCAGAAAGGAACAATGAACAGCAAGTTTAAAGCGTAGCCTACGGCCTATGGGCGTAGCCTACAGCTGGACGAGTTTGGCAGCGCGTATTTGACGTATTTGAGGGGATTAAAAGGGTTTTTCAACCCTAATTCGTGACACACAACACCTTAAACGATTTTTTGGGATCATAATACACTTTTGGGATTCATCATATTTTACACCAAATCGAAGATCAAGAACATGATGATTTCAACCGTGATTCGAGCTATTGAAGATCATTCAACCAAGATGAGTGTCTAGTCTTTCTATGGTTTCCTACGGGTGGAGGATTCTTGTAAGTTAATGGTTTTATGTGTTTAAACTAGTTTTTGAACACTGGTAATCTAAGCATTTGATGCTTTTTACCTATTAATTTGATTGAATAGTTGTAAACAATTGATTTTACTTTAAACTTTGGTTCTGATTCATTCAATTGAAGAGAGTTCTAGTAATTGGGTTATATTTGATAGGGATTAGGGTTGGTAATTTCAGTTGAATGCTTATTTGATAACCTTCCGTTGTTTTTCAATAGAAGTAAGTAGTTGTTAGGTAATCACAACTTGCTAATCAAATTAAACAGTCATGTCTAAGTGATTGTCACAATTAAACACGTAATTAACATTCTCTTTGAATCTAAAATCCGGAGGAACCATTATTTTCTCTTACTGTTTACAACTAAATTTAGTAGTTCTTAGTTTAATCAAATTCTCAAACAACCAAGTTTATATTTTTGCAAGTAGCTAATCATTACTTAATTCATAACGTTTTCTACCAGACTCCTCAGGATTCAATACCCTTCTTACCGTAGCTATCTAGGTTAAATAGGTTTTTAATTGACACTCACGACAGTCATCAAAATGTCGTCATTGCTAGGGAGTCATGCGTAAAGTGTTCTGTTTTTACTATTTGCGTTAGAAAAATAGTTAAAAAATTCAAAAATAGTGTTATTTCTTTTTTGTTCAGATTTACGCGTGGTTTTGTGTTTGTGCTTTTGCGGGTGACTTTCTTCTTGCATGCATCATACTCGGAAATCCGGGTAGTCTTCACCGCTAGTATTTGATCTAGAAATCGAGAGGATAGTTCGGAAGACCCGAGTCATTCATAGAGAAAACAAAATCCTGAATTCTCCAACACCTACATCTGATTCAATGGAGAATTTAAAGAATCCCGATAAGCAAACTGTTCCACAAACCCAATTCTCACCGACTACTGCACAACCTTCACCAAACACCTTTATACCATCTCAACCACCACCACAATCCACCTAACCAACCAATACTACCCAAATTCCACCAATTCCACCACCATCGTTTCCTAACTTGGATAACCTGCCACCACCATTGCCATATCAATCCTCATCTTCTCAACAACCACCCTTCACTTAATCTTTCACCCAACCAATTACCATTCAACACTCCTCACGATACGTGAGAATAGTGCAAGATGAGAACCCGATTCCACCGAGCCAAAATCGATCCGTTAACTTATCAGCCGCACCGTTCATACCAAATCAACAGCCATAGTACCAGTTATCTCAACCACAACCTTTCACTTACAAAGCTTCAGTGTTTGAGCAAAGGGATGGTTCGAGGGACTTTGAAGATAGGTATGACGAATATGATAGTTATGTGGGTAATCAAGGCAATAGGAAAGTGGTGAATACGAGCAGTTTTGAAAGATATTACACGTGATATGGGTTTGTTGAAAGGGTGAATCAAAATACATCCGGATACCAACAACATGTGCATCAAACGGAACCAATTAATCATCAACCGGTTTATGCAAGACCCATAGACATTCCGTTGCCACCACTGGTGCATCAAATGCCGGTTCCACAAAGACCACTTCCGAGGAATCTAGCTCCACCGGTCAACCAATATGAGGGTATTCCAAGAAGATACGATCGGGGACCAGTGCGGGGGATCGAAAGTCACTTCAAACTTGCGATTGATGTATTGTAAAATACATCCTTTATTCATGTATAGTTTGTATAGTTTTTCGTTAGTTATAGTTTAGTTTTCGTTAGAATTTGCGTACTTCTGATCCAATTGCATTTTGCAGGTCTTGGGCGTTTGAAACTGCTGGAAAATGCATAAAACGAGTTAAAACATAGAAAAGTCAAGTCCTGGAACGTGTTGGAGAGCTCTGGAGCTAAAACAGAGTTAAAATACTGGAAAAAGAGTTTCTGGCGGCCCGCGATACAAGAAAGAGTGTGTCTCGTGGGTGGCGAGAGACTTATAGATTTGAAGTTGCCAGTTATCCGGTGGCGACCCGCGACCCATTCCAATATCTCTCTCGCAGGTCGCGAGAGAGTGTTTTCGCCAGACTTCTTTGAGTTGGGCAATAGTTTCAGTTGCAGATGATATAAAAACATATTAAAATATTCAAAAACCCTAGCTTGGCGAATTAGCAATCTTTTGGGCGAACTTGGAGCTGAGTTTGAAGCGTTTTTGAGCATTCAAAGTTGCCAGTTGAAGGTTAGAAGTTTAGAGAATCATTGGGGTCGTCTACTTAACATCCGGGTGTTTTCGCTTGTGTTTCTTTCTCTTTGACTATGCTTTGTTTCTCTAAAAATACTTTGTTAATGCTTGTTTCCATGACTTTGATTGGCTAGGTTTAATTAACTACCTAGACAAGATGAATGGTTGCATAAAGTTTGGATTTTTATTATGAATTTAAGATATTTATGGATTTATTTATGTATTGTAGGAGATTTGATTATTAGCTAGATGTGTATGCATACTTGATTGTGTTTGAGTATTGTTTATTGCTTTACATAATTCTTGGTAACGGTCTTTATCACATAATAGAGTTGTGTTAGGTTCTAGATTTTGGTGAGTGTCTATATCACATAATAAATTGTGAATCTTTAGGGTTAAATACGTAATAGAACTTAAAAGCAATATTCGGTAATCTTATAAAACCAAGTGTTCTACTAAACCTTAATAGCTGAAAGGTGCGAGGTTATTGTTAGGTCTAAGCGATTAAACCGTAAGGTGGGTCCTTCTTAGGAAGTAAACCTATTAGTTGCTGTCTAACAAGTCTATTTAAGAACCCAAATTTATCCTTGACTTGAGTCCTGAAACGGAGAAAGTCTTGTAGGGTACTTTCATAAATCATTAGAGGTCTTGAAAAGGAGTCTAATTTACTGGTGACTATAATAGCCTTTAGGGTGCCCTAATGTACTCTTGAGAAGGGTTAGGAGGCTTAGTTGGTAACTCGAGAGGTTTAGAATCTTACGATCCCGGTCCATAATAATCAATCTTCAAATAAAATCCATAACTAAAACCAACCAGGATTCGAGTCTAGGTAGTGTTTCCACCGTCTGAGTAAAAGCCCAAAGAAATTCGTTTTAGTTAATTTAGTTTAATTGCTTTCTTAGGATTTTTAGAAACCCCTGATGCGTGTTAGGTGTTATATATATTAGGTATATATTTTAAGCCCTTTTTACACTTTTAGCCAAGTTTTAAATTTATAAAGCACGATATTTACTAACACTACACACACATATGGGCAAGTGCACCCATCGTGGACGTAGTATAGTGTTGGTAAGATACCGAGGTCGTCCAAGGACACAAGATCTTTTAGTTCCGGTTTATCCTCAACGTCTAATCAAATCAAAATGTTAGAAAAAAATTTTAAACTAAGAAAATAAAACTAACTAAAATGCTGAAAATAAAAATAAGAGTGAATTTCAAGTTTTGTCCTTTATCTTTAGGCCACTTTGCAAGTTTTGTCCTTTATGTTTAAATTTGACGAGTTTTGTCCTTTATGTTTAAAAATCAAGCACGTTTTACCCTTTATGTTTAAAAATCAAACACGTTTTGTCCTTTATGTTTAAAAAATCAAGCACGTTTTGTCCTTAAAAATCAAGCATAAAGGACAAAACGTGCTTAATTTTTAAACATAAAGGACAAAACTCGTCAAATTTAAACATAAAGGACAAAACTTGCAAAGTGACCTAAAGATAAAGGACAAAACTTGAAATTCACTCTAAAAATAAAAATAAAAAGAGATAGACAAGATGAATCACTTGGATCCGACTCGTGTGTTAGTGTAACCTTTGATTATTTTTACACTTTTGCACTTGTTTAAGAGATTATCTTAGTTATTGTAGTAGGCCCCTCTTTTGAAGGTGACGTTACCCTCAACCCAGTAGTTTGAGTCAGCAAGGATACAATCCTAAAGGGTCGGATTATTGAAAGATAATTAATTAAGTTATTAATGCATAATGTGGTAGGCCCCTCTTTTGAAGGCGACGTTACCCTCAGCTAAGTAGTCTGAGTCAGCAGGGATACAGTCCTAAGTAGCTGGGTTAAAGTTTTAATAGTAGTTTAACTTATGAGGGCATCAAAGAGTTTGGACCCCCGCCATCCAATACCTTTGGGTATTGAATGGGGTCCTACTAAATTTGTCCCAGGTCCTTTGCAGGATCTATACACTGAACAATGGCAAGACTCCTACCAAACTGTTCCCTTAACGCCCGACCATGTAGCCAACATACCTCCATATAGACCGTGGAGATATGACTGGTGAACATCTTTTATTTTATATAGACAGTAAAATAATGCCAAGACACCACGGACAAACGATAAGGAAGAATCACCTTCAACATAAGAAACTAGTAATTAAAGTCATTAATACAAAACCAATTAAAAAGTGCAAAAGATTAAAAATAAAAAGTATTACACCAATTAAAAAGCTCGGGCACGGCCCCGTGCCCGCTGGGCACGGCCCCGTGTCCATCCTTGTCTCTCTCCTCATTAATTGTAATTCGCAATTACAATAAATGCGCCTGCAGGAAGTTGACCACGCCCTCCGTGTCCGCTGGGCACGGCCCCGTGGTAGGCAGTAGAAGCTTCTAAAGGTTTGTCTTTTCTGCTGCTTCTTGGGCACGGTCCCGTGCTCGCTGAGCATGGGGCGTGTTCAGTCTTCTGTTTTCTTAGTTTTTCTTGGGAAGATGCTGTTGAGGGGTCGGGCATTCCACTTTTATTCCTTTTCTTGTATTTATGTTAGATTTAACTGTCTTTTTGCTTCTTTTGTTAATTTGAGCTCATTTAATCCTGAAAATTCAAAAGGAAGACAAAAGCACACTTTTTCCAACATTAGTACTAAAAAGGGTTAGTTTTATGCCACAATTGATATAATTTATGTGTTGCATTTTGCGCATATCAAATACCCCCACACTTGAATCTTTGCTTGTCCTCAAGCAAAACTCTTTATAATGTGGCTTTATTCACTCCCAAATGGAATGGGTAGAAGAGAAGGTTTTTGGGCTTGTCATAGAGTGTCGGGATTTCCAAGATTCTTTATTGAGGTTTTATTTTTATTTATTTACAATCGTATTCGGCATGATTTATTAAGAACGTTTCTTAAGATAAATTACTTATTAGAGCATAACATACATTTTTAAAATCTCATCTATATACAAGTTCACATACCTCACGGGGGATCACTCAACACTCGGCCGAATGTGTATTTTTAGTGAATCACTCGAGAGCGGCATGGAACTTACTCCTACCATAAGCTTGCCAAGCAATCAATCCTCCTCCTTTTTAACTATATACCTTTGTAAATATCCAGAGGACTTTATGGGTGAAGGGTTAGGCTTGGGCTAAAGGTGGGTGGTTGGGTTAATGGTTAGTAAAAAGGGCGAAAGGCGTAACAAACGTCGGTCCGAAAGACTTTTATTTATTTTTTCATATTTTTATTTCATTTTGATGAATTGTTCAAACAAAGTTGTTTTTGATAAACTTTGTTTCTTTGTTTGGTTTCATCAAGATAAAATAATAACAATTATTATTATTTTTTTTAAGGAGTCATAAGAGAACCGAACATTGTTACTAAAAGAAAAGGGTTAAAAATAAAAAGGTTTAGGTGGGTAAAAAGGGTTGTTTTGGGTTAAGAAATGAAAAGATTTAGGCTTAAAGGGGTTAACTAGGGGGATTTTGGGTAGGTGGTAAAAAATGAAAAATAATGGTGTAGAATGTAAAAGGGTTAGTCCTAATGCCTCTATCATTTACTTACTCGGGTTTAAGTTGGTAAGGACCGGGAATGTATTGTTGTGGCAAGTTCTAGAGTCATACGAACCAAGCGGCTATTCACACAAGAAACGAAAAATGAGCATTTAGTGTAAAGATATATTTTTGTATGCTCGTTAAAGGCTCAAAACTCACTTTTGTTGGAAAAGGGTTTTTTTTATATGATCAAGTATATATAATCAAATTTTAACTAAGTTTGTCATGCCTTTTCATAATTTTCTTATGTTGGTTCTTTTTATCACGACGCTATCGGTTGTAAACTTGTAAAAATATAACCTTGTTAAGACTTGAATTCCCAACTTAGACTTAGACAAGTAAAAAAAATGAAAATTTTTGGAAAAAATTTAGGGTGATTAGCGGCTCTAATAGAGTTTTGTGTAAGGCTTGTTATTAGGACTTGCAAAATTCAAGGTTTTAGCATCCCTGATATGCGCAAAATGCAACATATAAATTATATCAAATGTGGCATAAAACTAACCTTTTTTAGTACTAATGTTGGAAAAAGTGTGTTTTTGTCTTCCTTTTGTATTTTCAGGATTAAATGAGCTCAAATTAACAAAAGAAGCAAAAAGACAGCAAAATCAAACATAAATACAAGAAAAGGAACAAAAGTGGAATGCCCGACCCCTCAACAACATCTTCCCAAGCAAAACCAAGAAGACAGAAGACTAAACACGCCCCGTGCTCAGCGAGCACGGGGCCGTGCCCAAGAAGCAGCAGAAAAGACAAACCTTTAAAAGCTTCTATTGCCCACCACGGGGCCGTGCCCAGTGGACACGGGGCGTGGTCAGACTCCTGCAGGCGCATGTATTGTAACTGCGAATTACAATTAATGAGGAGAGATACAAGGATGGACACGGGGCCGTGCCCAGCGGGCCGGGGCCGTGCCCGAGCTTCTGTTCAGCCTATAAATAGGAGTGCTTGGAGGCATTTCAACTCATCCCTTGGCACACCACCTCTCTCACACTTCACCCACCACCCACCACCACCATAACACCATCATCCACCACCATCATCCATTGTCCATCATAGAGTGTGTGAGTCGTCTCGAGATCCAAGATTGATCGTAAGAGTTCTTGACAATCAAAGGCCATGTTTGCCTAAGTCTCTTACATCACTTGGTGAAGACAAGTGTTTAGTGTAATACTTTTTATTTTTAATCTTTTGCACTTTTTAATTGGTTTTGTATTAATGACTTTAACTACTAGTTTCTTATGTTGAAGGTGATTCTTCCTTATCGTTTGTCCGTGGTGTCTTGGCATTATTTTACTATCTATATAAAATAAAAGATTTTCACCATTCATATCTCCACGGTCTATATGGAGGTATGTTGGCTACCTGGTCGGGGGTTAAGGGAACGGTTTGGTAAGTGTCTTGCCATTGTTCAGCTTTTAGAGATCCTGCAAGGGACCTGGGTCAAATTTAGTAGGACCTCCTTCAATACCCAAAGGTATTGGATGGCGGGGGTCCAAAGTCTTTGATCCTCTCATAAGTTGAACTACTATTAAAACTTTAACCCAACTACTTAGTACTGTATCCCTGCTGACTCAAACTACTTAGCTGAGGGTAACGTCGCCTTCAAAAGAGGGGCCTACCACATTCTGCATTTATAACTTAATTAATTATCTTTCAATAATCCGGCCCTTTAGGATTGTATCCTTGCTGACTCAAACTACTGGGTTGAGGGTAATGTCGCCTTCAAAAGAGGGGCCTACTACAATAACTAAGATAATCTCTTAAACAAGTGCAAAAGTGCGAAAATAATCAAAGGTTACACTAACACACGAGTCTGATCCAAGTGATTCATCTTGTCTATCTGCTTTTACTTTTATTTTTATTTTCAGCATTTTAGTTAGTTTTATTTTCTTAGTTTAAAATCTTTTTCTAACATTTTGATTTGATTAGACGTTGAGGATAAACCGATACTAAAAGCTCTTGTGTCCTTGGACGACCTCGGTATCTTACCAACACTATACTACGTCCACGATGGGTGCACTTGCCCATATGTGTGTTTAGTGTTAGTAAATATCGTGTTTTATAAATTTAAAACTTGGCTAAAAAGTGTAAAAGGGCTTAAAATATACTCCTAAAACATATACACACTAACGCGGATCAAGT
Source organism: Helianthus annuus (assembly GCF_002127325.2). Lineage (NCBI taxonomy): Eukaryota > Viridiplantae > Streptophyta > Magnoliopsida > Asterales > Asteraceae > Helianthus > Helianthus annuus. Next base: position 8,894,986 of record NC_035439.2, read on the forward strand.
TTTTGGCGCCGTTGCCGGGGACACAAGGATTTTAAGAAAGTTAGGAATCAACGGCCTAATCATTTTTTTTATTTTTTTATTTTTATTTTCTTTTTATTTTTTTAGATTTTCTTAAATTTTTCAGCTTCTGCAGAGCTCAGCACGGGCCGTGCCCAGCAGTGTTACTAGCAGTTTTTATTTTCCGAAGTTACAGAAGGCTGAGCACGGGGCCGTGTCGGTGCAACACGGGGCCATGTCCAACTTTCCAGTAACAGGGATCCGGAAAACAATCGCTGTAACTCCGACCACGGGCCGTGCTCACCGAGCACGGGGCCGTGGTGAACTTTCTGACCAGCATTCTTTTTTGTTTTTGTTGCAGGACTTGGAACCAGACGCCACCTCTACGTAGTGTATGAGCTCTAGTTCTAATAAAGACATAAAAGAACCTCTAGAAGAACCTGAACGCTTTCTCAGAAAAAGACTAAAAGCTAAAAACCAAGAGAAGGTTTCGGGGGACCCACATCCAATGGCGGACCAACGTACCCTCATGGATTACCTACGACCCACCGTAGGTAATCTCGGCGCCACTATCAATGCACCGAATGTCGAAGCCAACAACTTTGAACTTCGGCCACATTTGATACAAATGCTTCAAAACTCTGCAACCTTTCATGGGCTTGCGGATGACGATCCCCATCTACATATTACTAATTTCTTAGAAATATGTGATACCTTTCGGATCAATGGAGCATCAAATGACGCCATCCGCCTTCGAATGTTTCCATTTTCACTAAAAGACCGAGCAAAAGCTTGGCTCAACACCCTCCCAGTTGGTTCGGTAAACACCTGGGATGAACTAGCCCAAAAATTTCTATATAAGTATTTCCCTCCCGCTAAAACGGCTAAATTAATGACTGAAATTAATATATATTCGCAAGATGAGGGGGAATCCTTATATGAAACTTAGGAAAGGTTCAAGGAGCTATTACGAAAGTGTCCTCATCATGGTCTTGCGGTGTGGCAACAAGTATCCACTTTCTATAATGGATTGTTGCCACATACTAGACAAACATTTGACTCTAGCTCCGGGGGACTTTTAGGTAATCGCCGCCAGCAGGAAATATATAATAAAATTGAGGAAATTGCTCAAACCAACTTTCAATGGCACACTCCCCGAGGCAATAAATCTATTGCCCCAGGCGCCCATAAGGTTGATGAAAGCACTTCTTTACAAGCCCAAATCGAGGCCCTTTCTTCAAAAATTAAAAAGTTAGAAATGAAAAAAAAAGAAAAACAGTCTCGGTTATGGCTTGTGAAGGGTGTGGTGGGCCACATGAAAATTGGAGTTGTATAAAAGAAACAGATGATCAACCAGAATCGGTAAACTACATTGATAATAGACCTAGGCCGCCGGGTCCCCCAACGGGCACCTACAACCAAGGATGGCGTAACCACCCTAACCTTGGTTGGAGAGAACCCGGCAATAGTAGTAACCAACAAAACCTAAATCAACGAATAACCTTTCAACAACCAAGAAATGAGTCACAAAATTTTCCTCAACAACAAGGTGGACAAGAAAGGCTTGAAGATACTGTATCTCGCCTCATCTCCGACACTGAAAAGAAAAACTCGGATAGGTTTCTACAATTAGAATCAAATTTTAGAAATCAACAAGCTAGTATACAAAACATCGAAAAACAAATAAATCAACTAGCCCAAAATTTCTCCAAGAGACCGCAAGGCGCATTACCAAGTAATACCGAAACAAATCCAAAGGCACAAGTTCATCTCATAACACTACGGAACCGTACCGTGGGTCCCGCGGAAGGCCCACCGCCTATTGAGGAGATCGCAACACCGCCCCAACAAGAGAAAGTTTCTCCTCCAGAGCCCACCAAGGCTCCTCCGGTTCCGTACCCCGGTAGGTTAATCCGTCAAAAGACCAATGAGCAATTCGCAAAATTCAAAAGTCTATTAAAACAATTGCAAGTCAACATTTCTTTCATTGACGTCCTAACCCAAATGCCTAAATATTCAAAATTCATGAGGGACTTCCTCACTCATAAAAGGAAAATTGAATCATTGCAATTAGTTAACTTAGGCGAAGAATGCTCCGCCCACGTGCTCAACAAACTTCCCCAAAAGAAGATTGATCCCGGAAGCTTCACAATTCCTTGCTCGATTATCCCCCATTCGAAATTCGCTGGCTGACCTTGGGGCTAGCATCAACCTCATGCCAGCATCAATGTTCAAAAGGCTCGGCTTAGGCAAAACGAGTCCTACAAAGATGAGTATACAGCTTGCTGATCGATCCGTCAAATTCGCGCAAGGTGTCGCTGAAAATTTGCTAGTCAAAGTTGATAATTTCATCTACCCGGCCGACTTTGTCATACTTGATATGGAAGAAGACACCGAAGTCCCCCTCATACTAGAGAGACCATTTCTAGCCACCGCACAAGCAGTGGTAGACATGAATGACGGAACACTCACTTTAAAGTATGGTGATAAGGAAGTGAAGTTCGGGGTTGGGAAGAGAATAGAGGACGATGACCCGGTCAATTACATGAAGGTTATTAATTCGAGTTTGGATGATGCTCTCCGACGGTGCAACATGGGATGCAAAACATCCCGCTCGGAAAACATATAACCTCACCTTGGCTCTAGCCAAGGACCCTTATAAACATGGCGCACCACGGAGGCATTCCGCGGAACTATCGTTAGTTTAGTTTATTCTTTTAGTTTAATTTTAATTTGCAGAAATAAAACACACTCTGGATGGTGAAGGATAACAAGGGAAACGAGAAACATCGCCCCATGCACTAAAACAGAGCAATCCGACAACGATCTCCCATTACAGTAGGCTCAGCACGGGCCGTGTCCACCCAACACGGCCCCGTGCTGCACAATCTGCAGCAAATCGCCCAGTTCAGGTAACTAGACATGGGGCCGTGTTCACTGGACACGCCCCCGTGCCCAGGCTTCGGTTTCTTTTCTTAAATTTTTGTCACTGGCACCTGGACACGGGGTCGTGCCCGGTCCCCACGGGGCCGTGTCCAAACTGCCAGTAACATAAAATTTTGCTGTAAACACCATTTTACGCATTCAATCAACCTAGAAACTTATTTTTGGGACACATTGAGGACAATGTGTAATTTAAGTGTGGGGGGATGCTAAAACTTTGAATTTTGCAAGTCCTAATAACAAGCCTTACACAAAACTCTATTGGAACCGCTAAGCACCCCAAATTTTTTTCCAAAAAATTTTTCATTTTTTTACTTGTCTAAGTTTAAGTTGGGAATTCAAGTCTTAATAAGGTTATATTTTTACAAATTTACAACTGATAGCATCGTGATAAAAAGAGCCAACATAAGAAAATTATGAAAAGGCATGACAAACTTAGTTAAAATTTGATTATATATACTTGATCACATAAAACCCCTTTTCCCACAAAAGTGAGTTTTGAGCCTTTAACGAGCATACAAATATATATATCTTTACACTAAATGCTCATTTTTCATTTCTTGTGTGAATAGCCGCTTGGTTCATACGACTCTAGAACTTGCCACAACAATACATTCCCGGTCCTTACCAACTTAAACCCGAGTAAGTAAATGATGGAGGCATTAGGACTAACCCTTTTTCATTCTACACCATTATTTTTTTTACCACCTACCCAAAATCCCCCTAGTTAACCCCTTTGAGCCTAGCCTTTTCATTTCTTAACCCAAAACAACCCTTTTGCCCCACCTAAACCTTTTTATTTATTTTTTTAGTAACAACGTTTGTTTCTCTTATGACTCTTTCAAAAAAAAAAAAAAATCGATGAAGCCAAACAAACAAACAAAGTTTATCAAATATCTTTGTTTGAACAATCCATCGAAATAAAATAAAAATATGAAAAATAAAAAGTCTTTCAAACCGACGTTTGTTACGCCTTTCGCCCTTCTTACTAACCACTAACCCAACTACCCACCTTTAGCCCAAGCCAAAAAACCCATAAAGTCCTCTTGATATTTACAAAGGTATATAGTTAAAAACGAGGTGGATTGATTGCTTGGCAAGCTTATGGTAGAAGTAAGTTCCATGCCGCTCTCGAGTGATTCACTAAAAAATTACACCTTCGGCCGAGTGTTGAGTGATCTCCCGTGAGGTATGTGAACTTGTATATAAATGAAATTTTAAAAAGGTACGTCATGCCCAAATAAGTAATTTATCTTAAGGAATGTTCTTAATAAATCATGCCGAATATGATTGTAAATAAATAAAAATAAAACCTCAATAAAGAATCTTGGAAATCCCGACACTCTATGACAAGCCCAAAAACCTTCTCTTCTACCCATTCCATTTGGGAGTGAATAAAGCCATATTATAAAGAGTTTTGCTTGAGGACAAGCAAAGATTCAAGTGTGGGGGTATTTGATATGCGCAAAATGCAACATATAAATTATATCAAATGTGGCATAAAACTAACCCTTTTTTAGTACTAATGTTGGAAAAAGTGTGTTTTTGTCTTCCTTTTGTATTTTCAGGATTAAAAGAGCTCAAATTAACAAAAGAAGCAAAAAGACAGCAAAATCTAACATAAATACAAGAAAAGGAACAAAAGTGGAATGCCCGACCCCTCAACAACATCTTCCCAAGCAAAACCAAGAAGACAGAAGACTGAACATGCCCCGTGCTCAGCGAGCACGGGGCCGTGCCCAAGAAGCAGCAGAAAAGACAAACCTTTAGAAGCTTCTATTGCCCACCACGGGGCCATGCCCAGTGGAAACGGGGGCGTGGTCAGACTACTGCAGGCACATTTATTGTAATTGCAAATTACAATTAATGAGGAGAGAGTCAAGGATGGACACGGGCCGTGCAAAGCGGGCACGGGGCCGTGCCCGAGCTTCTATTCAGCCTATAAATAGGAGTGCTTGGAGACATTTCAACTCATCCCTTGGCACACCACCTCTTTCACACTTCACCCACCACCCACCACCACCATAACACCATCATCCACCACCATCATCCATTGTCTATCATAGAGTGTGTGAGTCATCTCGGGATCCAAGATTGATCGTAAGAGTTCTTGACAATCAAAGGCCATGTTTGCCTAAGTCTCTTACATCACTTGGTGAAGACATTGTTTAGTGTAATACTTTTTATTTTTAATCTTTTGCACTTTTTAATTGGTTTTGTATTAATGACTTTAATTACTAGTTTCTTATGTTGAAGGTGATTCTTCCTTATCGTTTGTCTGTGGTGTCTTGGCATTATTTTACTGTCTATATAAAATAAAAGATTTCACCATTCATATCTCCATGGTCTATATGGAGGTATGTTGGCTACCTGGTCGGGGGTTAAGGGAACGGTTTGTTAAGAGTCTTGCCATTGTTCAGCGTCCAGAGATCCTGCAAGGGACCTGGGTCAAATTTAGTAGGACCTCCTTCAATACCCAAAGGTATTGGATGGCAGGGGTCCAAACTCTTTGATCCCCTCATAAGTTAAACTACTATTAAAACTTTAACCCAACTACTTAGGACTGTATCCCTGCTGACTCAGACTACTTAGCTGAGGGTAACGTCGCCTTCAAAAGAGGGGCCTACCACATTATGCATTAATAACTTAATTAATTATCTTTTAATAATCCGACCCTTTAGGATTGTATCCTTGCTGACTCAAACTACTGGGTTGAGGGTAACGTCGCCTTGAAAAGAGGGGCCTACTACAATAACTAAGATAATCTCTTAAACAAGTGCAAAAGTGCAAAAATAATCAAAGGTTACACTAACACACGAGTCGGATCCAAGTGATTCATCTTGTCTATCTGTTTTTACTTTTATTTTTATTTTCAGCATTTAAGTTAGTTTTATCTTCTTAGTTTAAAATCTTTTTCTAACATTTTGATTTGATTAGACGTTGAGGATAAACCGGTACTAAAAGCTCTTGTGTCCTTGGGCGACTTCGGTATCTTACCAACACTATACTACGTCTACGATGGGTGCACTTGCCCACATGTGTGTTTAGTGTTAGTAAATATCGTGTTTTATAAATTTAAAACTTGGCTAAAAAGTGTAAAAGGGCTTAAAATATACACCTAAAACATATACACACTAACACGCATCAGTCCCCCCACACTTAAATTACACATTGTCCTCAATGTGTCCCAAAAATAAGTTTTTAGGTTGATTGAATGTGTAAAATGGTGTTAAAAGCAAAATTTTATGTTACTGGCAGTCTGGACACGGCCCCGTGTTCAGGTGCCAGTAACGAAAACTTACAGAAGTTGGACACGGGGGCGTGTTGGCTGGGCACGACCCCGTGTTTGGTAAAAATCTGTAGAAAACTTAAACAAACAGCAGGTCTGGGAGGTGGGCACGGGGGCGTGTCGGCCGGACACGACCCCGTGTAGACAATCTGCAAGGTTGAAAAACAAGTTTCTTTCTTCGGTTTTCCTGCCCCGGCCTTAGTAGTACCAATGTTTAGTACTCTAAGCCTCGTTTGTACCTGTTTTATCAGTAAATACCACACCAAACAATACCAAACGTCCTAAATTACCAAGTCAAACATCCAAACCATCAAGTTAAAAGTAAAAACAAAAACAGAAAATACAAATAAGTTAGGGAAAGTAAATTGTTCAACACTTCAGCACGCAGGCCGGAAATTGTTTGATAGAAAGGGAAATTAACCTGTGGGCTGACCAACCGTCCACTCCTACTCCTTCTTCACCCTCCTAGTCCATGTCTTCATCATTGTCATCACCTCCTCCCCCATGACCCACCATATACTCCCGGATGCTCCCGATGTCGTCTTGGATATCGGTGATGTTTCTTTCAATGGCTCCGACCCGGTGGTATATGTTGTTGGCAAGGTTGTAGGTGTTCCTGGTGCACATAAGGTTTTCCTGCAAAAGATCATGTAAACTTTGAAAGTTAGGAAAACCACCTCCTTGTGAGGAGGATTGGCCTGGATCACCATGGGGTTGGTACTGGTATTGGGGAGGTGGAGCGTGAAGGACTAGCGCCTCTTGTGGATTCCATGCATGGCCTTGCATTCTCTGAAAGCTTACCGATCCGTCTTCAGCCTCATAGATTAAGTTCATAGCGCGACAAATGTGCACATCGACCCGTCCTGACCATGGGCTCCTCTGGAAGGACCTAGGGATGTCTGTGAAGTGCTTGAAGAGGCGGTACACCCATCCCCCATAGAAGATAGGGGTTGGTGCATGAGCAAGCCGGTTCAGATGCATGTTCCGGAGTAGGAGAAATGGAACATCGAGGGGTCTGCGGGTGTGAATGCAGTGGAGGACTACCAAATCTCTTAACCCAACAAAGCCGCTGCTGTCATGTCTCTGACTAAGAGAGTAAGTAAGGAGCCTGTGAATGTAGCGATAGAGCGGATCCCTTAGCTTAGTGCTCTTAGTACTGCTCGGATTGTAAAACCCATCACCAATCTGAGCCCATGCAGCTTGGCGGGCGTTTTCGTCCAACTCTCGCATTCCCCCGGTGTTTTCCTCATTTCCCGCATCCTGTTCAGTATATGATGTGTGTAAAATGCAACATATAAATTACATCAAATGAGGCATAAAACTAACCCTTTTTAAGTACTAATGTTGGAAAAAGAGTGTTTTTGTCTTCCTTTTGTATTTTCAGGATGAAATGAGCTCAAATTCACAAAAGAAGCAAAAAGGCAGCTAAATCTAACATAAATACAAGAAAAGGAACAAAAGTGGATTGCCCGACCCCTCAACGGCATCCTCCCAAGCAGAAAAGAGAAGTCAGAAGACTGAACACGCCCCGTGCTCAGCCAGCATGGGGCCGTGCCCAAGAAGCAGCAGAAAAGACAAACCTATAGAAGCTTCTATTGCCCACCACGGGGCCGTGTCCAGTGAGCACGGGGGCGTGGCGAAAGTACAGCAGGCGCATTAATTGTAATTGCGAATTACAATTAATGAAGAGAGAGAGTGTCAGACGGGCACGGGGGCGTGTCCAGCGGACACGGGGCCGTGCCCAGCCTTCTGTTCAGCCTATAAATAGGAGTGCTTGGTTTCATTTCAACTCATCCCTTGGCACACCACCTCTCTCACACTTCATCCACCACCCACCACCACCATAACACCATCATCCACCACCATCATCCATAGTCCATCATAGAGTGTGTGAGTCGTCTTGGGATCCAAGATTGATCGTAAGAGTTCTTGACAATCAAGGCCATGTTTGCCTAAGTCTCTTACATCACTTGGTGAAGACAAGTGTTTAGTATAATACTTTTTATTTTTAATCTTTTGCACTTTTTATTTGGTTTTGTATTAATGACTTTAATAACTAGTTGCTTATGTTGAAGGTGATCTTTCCTTATCGTTTGTCTGTGGTGTCTTGGCATTATTTTACTGTCTATATAAAATAAAAGATTTTCACCATTCATATCTCCACGGTCTATATGGAGGTATGTTGGCTACCTGGTCGGGGGTTAAGGGAACGGTTTGGTAAGGGTCTTGCCCTTGTTCAGCGTTTAGAGGTCCTGCAAGGGACCTGGGTCAAATTTAGTAGGATCTCCTTCAATGCCCATAGGTATTGGATGGCGGGGATCCAAACTCTTTGACCCCTCTTAAGTTAACTACTATTAATACTATAACCCGGCTATTTAGGACTGTATCCCTGCTGACTCAGACTACTTAGCCGAGGGTAACGTCACCACCAAAAGCGGGGCCTACCATAATTTGCATTAATAACTTAATTCATTATCTTTCAATAATCCGACCCTTTAGGATTGTATCCTTGCTGACTCAAACTACTGGGTTGAGGGTAACGTCACCTTCAAAAGAGGGGCCTACTACAATAACTAAGATAATCTCTTAAACAAGTGCAAAAGTGCGAAAATAATCAAAGGTTATACTAATACACGAGTCGGATCCAAGTGATTCATCTTGTCTATCTGTTTTTATTTTATTTTTATTTTTCAGCATTTAGTTAGTTTTTATTTTCTTAGTTTAAAAACCTTTTCTAACTTTTTGATTTGATTAGACGTTGAGGATAAACCGGTACTAAAAGCTCTTGTGTCCTTGGACGACCTCGGTATCTTACCAACACTATACTACGTCCACGATGGGTGCACTTGCCCATATGTGTGTTTAGTGTTAGTAAATATCGTGTTTTATAAATTTAAAACTTGGCTAAAAGTGTAAAAAGGGCTTAAAATATACATCAAAAATATATTACACTACACACGCATCAGTATACAACCCCACTACTGCCCTAAATTACGCCATTGATATAGAGTATCTTGTTCCCCCACAACGAAATTCAACCGCATTGTCATCAAAAGGGTCAGTCCTTGAATGGAAAGTGAAGGTGCTGTAGAACTCCATGGTGCATTCGTGTACCGACCGGAGTCGAGTGGTTAAGGCAACCCTTACGGGCCGGTAACGAGGTTGTTGAAGCGGTCAAGTTGGTTCACCATGAGTAATAGGTTCGTGCATGCTTGCCTTGGGTATTCTTCGGGTCTTGTTTGAAGTATATCATATCTGACCCTAGCATCGAGCTCATTAGCGTTGAATCTTGTGAACTTCTTCGACATCTTGATGTTGATAGGAAGAGAGGAGACGTTGAAAATTTGCGGAAAATCTCCTGGACCAGAGCGTTTTTCGGGGAAACGGGGCGTGTGGAATGAAATTGTTGTGAAAAGGGGGTTTCATTCCGACAGTTGCGCGGACATGGCCCTGTGTCCAGCAGACACGGCCCAGTGCCGAGCAATGTTTTTTTTTTAAGTGCACATGTGAGTGCCCTGTTTTCCCAGAACTTGGTTCGAAGACTTACCGATTTCGATGTTTACCCGCTTGTTCGTAACTTACCAGGTATGATGTTGATGCCTTTATTCGTCAACCGTTTGGAGCGAGATTTCTTCCTCTTCATCCTCAAAGGATTGTTGATAGAGTTTCAGCCGTTGGCCATTGACTTTGAATGGGATTCCATTTCGAGATTTAATTTCTATTGCACCGTGAGGGAAAATATGGGTGATGGAAAAAGGTCCTGACCACCTAGATTTTAGTTTACCCGGAAATAATCGAAGTCGTGAATTAAACAATAGAACCCGGTCTCCTACTCGAAATTCATTAGGTTTAATGTATTTCCGAGTTAGAGTATGCATAATTCCTTAGTTCGTCTAATTCATTTATTTGACAAAATCGATTTTTACCTGCAATATCTAAATCTAAGTTTACATTTTTTATTGCCCAGTAGGCTTTGTTTCTACCGGCAAATGACAACTTTTTCCATAGACGAGCTTATATGGGGTTGTGCCTATAGTGGTCTTATAAGCAGTACGAAAAGCCCATAAAGCATCATCTAATTTATCGGCCCATTCCTTTTTATTTAAACCTACGGTTTTTTCAAGTATTCATTTTAAACCTCTATTGGTCACTTCGGCTTGTCCGTTTGTTTGAGGGTGATACGCTGTTGAGACCCGATGATAGACCCCATATCTTGCTAAGATTTTTTCGAGTTGATGGTTACAAAAATGGGTACCTCTATCACTTATTAACGCTTTAGGTGTTCCAAAACGAGAGAATAATTTTTTAGAAATTTTACCACAACTCTTCCATCGTTTGTTGGAAGTGCTTCGGCCTCGGCCCATTTAGACAAGTAATCGACTGCCACAAGTATATATTTGTTTCCTTTTGACGGTGGGAAAGGTCCCATGAAATCGAGTCCCCACACATCAAAAATTTCACAAACGAGAATGCCATTTTGTGGCATTTCATTTTTGGAAGAAATATTACCTGTTCTTTGGCAAGCATCACATGTCTTGACAAGATTTTTCGCATCTTTGTAAATGGTCGGCCAATAAAATCCTGAATCAAATACCTTCGGTGCGGTACTAGTGGCACCATGATGTCCTCCGTATAGACCTTCATGACAATGGCAGAGAATCCTTCTTGTTTCATTCCCATGTACGCACCTTTGGATGAGTTGGGCGGCACACATTTTGAAAAGATAAGGGTCTTCCCAAAAGTAATGCTTTACATCAGCAAAGAACTTCTTTCTTTGGTGATGTGGCCATCCTTTGGTGACTATACCGCTAGCTAAGTAATTAGCATAGTCGGCATACCATGGTTCTTGTTTGTATTCCACCATTTCCAGGGACTCTGTTGGAAATTTTTCGTTGATTTGTTCGTCCCTGGTTGCCTCCAAAGCTGGGTCTTCTAGGTGTGAAAGATGATCTGCTGCTGTGTTTTCTGCTCCTCTTTTGTCTTTGATTTCAATATCAAATTCTTGGAGGAGTAGAATCCACCTGATCAAACGAGGTTTGGCATCTTGTTTCTTGAAGAGGTATCAGATAGCTGCATGATCTTTATAGACTACAGTTTTAGAAAGAACAAGGTAAGAACGAAATTTATCAAAAGCAAATACCGCAGCTAGTAATTCTTTTTCAGTAGTTGTGTAATTCTCTTGTGCATCATTAAGCATTTTACTAGCATAATAAATTGGGTGGAAGTGCTTTTCTTTTCTCTGTCCCAAGACAGCTCCAACGGCAAAGTCACTTGCATCACACATGATTTCAAAAGGTAGTTTCCAATCGGGCGCTATCATGATAGGTGCATTGACTAGCATTTCCTTGAGGGTTAGAAATGCTTGATTGCAATCCTTGTCAAAGATGAAAGGCGCATCTTTTTTCAAGTAATTTTGTTAGAGGTCTTGAAATTTTTGAAAAGTCTTTGATAATCCGTCTGTAAAATCCGGCATGCCCTAAGAAACTTCTGATTGCTCTAACGGAGGATGGTGGAGGTAATCGAGAAATCGTGTCAATTTTTGCTCGATCAACTTCCATTCCTTCGCTCGAGATCTTGTGACCGAGTACTATTCCCTCTGTTACCATGAAATGGAATTTTTCCCAGTTAAGGGCGAGGTTAGTTTCCTCACATCGGGATAGCATTCGTTCGAGTTTATCGAGGCATTGGTCGTATGAATCTCCAAAGATAGAAAAGTCGTCCATGAAGACTTCCATTGTCTTTTCTATCATGTCATGGAAAATGGCCACCATGCAACGTTGGAATGTTGCGGGGGCATTACATAGACCGAATGGCATGCGACGATAAGCAAAAGTTCCGTAGGGGCACGTGAAAGTTGTCTTTTCTTGGTCTTCAGGTGCTATTGGGATCTGGAAGTAACCTAAAAAACCATCCAAGAAACAGTAAAATTTATGAATGGATAGTCGTTCTAACATTTGATCAATGAAGGGCAAAGGAAAGTGGTCTTCCTTGTTGCTTCATTTAATCGTCTATAATCTATACATACTCTCCATCCTGTGACGGTTCTTGTTGGTATTAATTCATTATTTTCGTTAGTTATTACCGTCATACCTCCCTTCTTTGGGACTACTTGGACTGGACTTACCCATGGACTATCAGAGATAGGATAAATAAGTCCGGCGTCAAGTAGTTTGATGACCTCGTTTTTAACCACTTCTTGGACATTTGGATTTACTCTCCTTTGTGGTTGTATCACTGATTTGTAGTCATCGTTCATCAGAATTTTGTGCGTGCACATGGAAGGGCTTATTCCTTTTATATCTACAAGCTTCCAAGCGATCGCATTTTTATGTTTTTTCAAAAGTTTAATTAATTTTTCTTTTTCTATACTATTTAATTTAGACGAAATAATTATAGGAGAACCACCATCTTTGTCTAGAAAAGCATATTCCAAACCTTTTAGAAGTTCTTTGAGCTTAAGGGGTGGGTCTTTAGGAGACTCCTTATTTTGGGGCTCATCTAGATTAAGAACTTTAAAGGTTTGTTCTATGGCGACCTCTTCTTCAACAAAGTGGTCAATCTTTTTCATTATATCAGGTGGCTCATCTTCATCTTCAATTAGGGGGTCATTGTTGCCAAAAGGATATTTCATTGAACGCTCAAGATCTATGCTCCTTTTGAATGCCCCTAATTGAAGAGGTAGATTATTAAACTTCCGGATTTTCAAAGCTTCATGAGTTTTTACAAATGGTCTTCCCAACACTAGAGGAGCGTCATCGAGGATGACAAAGTCGGTTGGAATAACCAATTGATTTGTTTGAACTAAGACATCCTCCACTACACCAATTGACTTAATTACTCTCTGATTGGATAGAAAAATGGGTATTTGAAGTGGGACAAAATCACTAATACTCAATTTTTCGAAAAGGTAATTAGGCATTATGTTAACAAAAAGATCCTTATCAATGGTGACGTTACTAATAAATGAATTTTGAAAAAAACATGGAACCGGTGTAATGTTAATTTCAAAAGGGTCTTCTTTTATTAGAGAAGTTTGATCATTAGTTAACTTAACACTTACCATTTGCTTAATTTTTGCGTTAGTGTTTAGCTCCTTTAAAAACTTAGCATGAGTTGACACTAAACAATGGTTTTCAAAAGAAGGTGACAAGAGATTAATTTCTTCAAAATTAGACTCTTCTTGAATTTTAACGTTATCGGCCTCACCTCTTTCGTTGTTTAACTCATGTGTCGGTTTTTCACTTATTTGTTCTTCCATTTATAACTCTTCAACTATCTTTTCTTTATTTAATTCTTCTCTTGCGTGGGACTCCTCTTCCCTTGCGCGAGATTCTTTTATGTAACGTTCGATAGTTTTAAGTTTTTCTATTATCCTATCGGCCACTTCGGTGATAGAGAAAGGATTGGGATCCTCAAAGCTTGAATCCGGTTGTTCGATCCTTGGTTCCTCATAGTACCCATATGAAGTAGATGGTTCACACCATTGTTCCTCATTGTAAGCATATGATGGATAAGGGTCGTAATTTTGTTCTTCATAATACTTATATGAGGTGGGTTGTTCACGCCATGGTTCCTCATAATAAGTGTATGAAGGTGGTGGTTCATATCTTGACTCCTCAAAGTATGAGTATGAAGGTTCATACCTTGGTTCATCAAAATATGAGTATGAGGGGTAGGGTTCATACCTTTGGTTTTCATAGGATGTGTATGAAGTTGATGGCTCGTACCTAGGTTCCTCATCATAGTTGTATGAATTGGATGGCTGAAATAAGTTACAATATTGTACCGAGTGCGGGTTTCCACAATTAGTGCAATAGTCTCTCATATAATCATCCTCCTCATAGGTGTAGTTGTAGCCTCCTGAGTATTGATCCATGGGGATCACTCAACAGACCACAACTGAGTCTCGGGACCAGAAAACAGAAATAAAGATGGAAACAGAAGCTGGACATGGCCCCGTGTTTGGTGAACACGACCCCGTGTTTAGGGTCTGTATCTGGGCGTTTTAATTAAAGTTACTGGTCTCCTTGAGCACGGGGGCGTGTTTAGTGAGCACGGCCCCGTGTTCAGACTCTGTATCTGGGTATCTAACTAAAAATATGCAACACGACCCCGTGTTCAGTGAGCACGGCCCTATGTTCATGCTACTGTAAATGCAAACTAAACTAAAATGCAGAAAAATGTACGCGCGTTTTAAAAAAGGTTTTGAAAAACAGATTAGGCCGTCGATTTTAAGCTTTCTTAAAATCCTTGTGTCCCCGGCAGCGGTGCCAAAAACTTGATGCGTGTTAGGTGTTATATATATTAGGTATATATTTTAAGCCCTTTTTACAGTTTTAGCCAAGTTTTAAATTTATAAAACACGATATTTACTAACACTACACACACATGGGCAAGTGCACCCATCGTGGACGTGGTATAGTGTTGGTAAGATACCGAGGTCGTCCAAGGACACAAGAGCTTTTAGTACCGGTTTATCCTCAACGTCTAATCAAATCAAAATGTTAGAAAAAGATTTTAAACTAAGAAAATAAAACTAACTAAAATGCTGAAAATAAAAATAAAAATAAAAACAGATAGACAAGATGAATCACTTGGATCCGACTCGTGTGTTAGTGTAACCTTTGATATTTTAGCACTTTTGCACTTGTTTAAGAGATTATCTTAGTTATTGTAGTAGGCCCTCTTTTGAAGGTGACGTTACCCTCAACCCAGTAGTTTGAGTCAGCAAGGATACAATCCTAAAGGGTCGGATTATTGAAAGATAATTAATTAAGTTATTAATGCATATTGTGGTAGGCCCCTCTTTTGAAGGCGACGTTACCCTCAGCTAAGTAGTCTGAGTCAGTAGGGATACAGTCCTAAGTAGCTGGGTTAAAGTTTTAATAGTAGTTTAACATATGAGGGGATCAAAGAGTTTGGACCCCCGCCATCCAATACCTTTGGGTATTGAAGGGGGTCCTACTAAATTTGACCCAGGTCCTTTACAGGATCTATACACTAAACAATGGCAAGACTCTTACCAAACCGTTCCCTTAACCCCCGACCAGGTAGCCAACATACCTCCATATAGACCGTGGAGATATGAATGGTGAAAATCTTTTATTTTATATAGACAGTAAAATAATGGCAAGACACCACAGACAAACGATAAGGAAGAATCACCTTCAACATAAGAAACTCGTAATTAAAGTCATTAATACAAAACCAATTAAAAAGTGCAAAAGATTAAAAATAAAAAGTATTACACTAAACACTTGTCTTCACCAAGTGATGTAAGAGACTTAGGCAAACATGGCCTTTGATTGTCATAAACTCTTACGATCAATCTTGGATCCCGAGACGACTCACACACTCTTTGATGGACAATGGATGATGGTGTTATGGTGGTGGTGGGTGGTGGGTGAAGTGTGAGAGAGGTGGTGTGCCAAGGGATGAGTTGAAATGGCTTCAAACACTCCTATTTATAGGCTGAACACAAGCTCGGGCATGGCCCCGTGTCCATCCTTGTCTCTCTCCTCATTAATTGTAATTCGCAATTACAATAAATGCGCCTGCAGGAAGTTGACCACGCCCCCGTGTCCGCTGGGCACGGCCCCGTGGTGGGCAGTAGAAGCTTCTAAAGGTTTGTGTTTTCTGTTGCTTCTTGGGCACGGCCCCGTGCTCGCTGAGCATGGGGCGTGTTCAGTCTTCTGTTTTCTTAGTTTTGCTTGGGAAGATGCTGTTGAGGGGTCGGGCATTGTTAGGATCTGAGTTTGGATTGATTGTGATTTGTGTTTGAAATTAGATGAACAATGAAAGAGTAGTGCAGCGGAAATTAAATGGAAACAAACTTTTCACAATCAAACAGAAGAAATGCTTTCAATCATACATTTTCAACACAGAATCAAACGATTAAATTTATTTTCAAACTTTGATTACAATGCGTGTATGATATGCAACTCCCCCCAGCCTGAGCTCAGTGTTTGTCCATGTAGGAAGAAGATGGTGAAAGAGCTAAACAGAACAGTACAGAATACTGTTCTATTTATAGGCACTTGCAAACCACTGGGCATCTAAGCTGACGTCACCATGAAAGTGACATCTAACCTCCTAACAAACTCCAACAACTGACCTGTACAAACACTGCTTAAGCTAACTACTGATGTTACAATTTAATACATAAAGTAAACATAAACTACTGCTGCATCCTTCCACTACTGTGAACCCAACAGTACATGTCATGATCAGCAGTGCTTTAAACAAGGCAGTAGATTGAGCAGCAGAGCTTTAGTTCTTCAACAGATTTTGACTTGATCAGTAGTTGCAGGTCAGCAGTTTGCATGATCAACAGATAGGAGGTCAGCAGATGTTGAAACCACTTTAAAGGGGAGAGACTTGCAACCAAACAACTGCATATTCTGGATCCACTGCTCTGATCCAGTTTTGGCTTTCATTATCTGTTCCTTTGGCAGGGTTCAATCCCAACAATCTCCCCCTGGAACAGATAATGCCAAAACTCTTCATTATTGGTAGATCTTTATTGCCTCATCAGCAGTGCTCTTATTTGCCCTTTGAGTTGTAATTCAAAGGTTAAGGCATCTCTATCATCATCATCCCAGCTAAGTGGAAGATCAAGGAGATCCTGCAAATCTTCAAGACTCAGGCCAAGAGCTTGTTCCCTTGTTAATTTCTTCACTTCTCCACTAGACTTGAACACTGTCAGTACGTGGGTTTGTTTATCAGTTTTCCACTTTAGTACTTTTGAGCCTGGTGGGTTTCTTGGGAGATTTTTATTTGATGAGGTATTAGGTGATGCTGGCCTATTCATGACTGGCTGAGTAGTACTTGCAGATTGATCCAACTCAAGAGTTTCTTCAATCATTCTTTTTATGCCTTCTTTCACAAGGTCATTACCAGCAATTAACTCTTGAGTTGTTTCAGCATCCAACTGTTTTTGACTCCATCTTTTTGTAGATGGCAGCACCAGTAGGAGCAGTGGTTCTTTTGACTTGCAGTTTTGGTGGTCTTTTTGAGACCTCTGCTTTGGAGTAGTCAGGCTTTTGTGGAGCTGTCGGATCTTTCTTCCTAAGTTCCTCCAACCTTTTATAGGTGGCCCTGACCCTCGCTTCTCCCCACTTTGACACAGACTTCCTTGACCCATAATCAGCTGTGATTAGCTCCTCTTTCATTCTCTTCAACTCTATTGCTTTTTCAGCTTCAAACTGTTTGAATTTTTCAGGAGGAGTCTGCTGGACATTATCTATGATCATCTCTTGGATCTTAGCTGCTTCATTTTCAAGCTTAGGAATGGTCCAGTTTTTGTACATGTGTTTCTCCCCCTTGTATATCTTGGTTGCCATGATGCTTTCAATGTAGTCTTTTCTAAGAGTTTCATCTGCTCTTTCTGAAATTTGTTGACATACATTCTTTGCAAATTGTTCTAAGGATTTGACTTGTGTGTGCAAGAACTGGTAATTCTGCTGAATTTCTCTATCAGATTTTCCTTGAGCATTTCTTTTTGAGATATCCTCTGCTTGTTTAGTTTTGACTTTCAAATATTCTTCAATATTGTTTGGTCTTGGATATCCTTCAACTGATGGCAAACTCCTTTTAGTAGGGTCATCCTCATAGTAAAAGGACTTAATTTCTTCTCTGATTGTTATGAGTTCAAGAGGAAATTGGACACCTGCAAGAGGTAAGGGCTTGTAAATTTGAGCTGAAGAGAGAGGAATGGGTTTTGGAATTGTGACAAGTGCTTGGGATTTTGAAGCTGTTGGTGGTGGTGATGGAGAATCATCATCTGGTATGATAACCCTTCTCCTTTTTATTTAGGAGAGGCAGATGATGTTTTGGATGGAACAGTGGCAGTGGTTTGTGACTGACAAACAGCTGTTGAAACAACTAGTGTTTCAACCACTGTTGTCATTACAACAGATGTTTTAACATCTGTTGTCTTCTGCTTTATGGCAGGAAGTGGTGGAGATGTTGTTTTTAGTGGTGATAAGGTAGTGGTAGTGGTATGTGTTGAAGTGGTGTGTGTTGAGGTGAGAGCAGTTGTTGTAACAACTGGAGTACCAGCAGATGTTGATACAACAGAGGTTTCAGCAATTGTTTGGGTGGAAGTTTGATGTTGGTGGCTCTTGGACAGTGGTTTCGAAGTATGCTTTGGAAGATTGGATGGTGTGGACTTGGGTTTCCTTACTTTTCTAGTAAGATTTCTTTTTGGAACAGGATTTTGATCATCCTTTTCACCAGAACAACCCTGCGCATTCAACTCCATGAAAGCTCTCTTCTCCTCATTCCACCTTGATAAATCCTTTGCCGCTCTATCCCTTTTTACATTTATGACACCATCATCAAGTGCATTCTGGGTAACATCAACCTTCTTGCTTCCATCTGGCATGGGAATTTCTCTGAGCATTGCATCCTTTTCTGTATCAAGATATAGCCCATTATCAATCCCTTTCTTTATCCACTCCTTAATTTTCTCCCCCTTTTTGGCATTATCTGAGGGGATTTCATCAATGAAAAGAACTGTCGGAGGAGCAGTGCCAGTGGTTGTCAACAGATGGGCCTTGATAGCCTTGATGTCATCTTTTGTATCCTTGAACCTAGACTCCAATGCATTTTTGAGCTCTTGAACATGTTTTTCATGCTGCTGCTCAGCCATCTGGTGTTGTTGGTGGAGAAATGGGTGAAAAAGATTCCAGAGCTCATTTGTAACATCTGCTGGTGGTGGAGCAGGTGCTTGTGGTTGAACAGCAGTGGATGGTACCATTTAAACTGTTAACAACTGTTGCAGCATTTCTTTGATTTCTACAACAGATGTATCCAGTTTTTCAACTCGTTCCGTCAATTCCTGGTACTTTAAATCATCACCCAATTTAATGGGATCATCTAATTTCCCACTAGCAGTGGTTGTATCAGAGGTTGAGATAGGAAGTGTACTCCTAACATCAACCACTGATGCCCCTTTTTCTTGGTACTGGGGTCTTCTTCCTTCAACACTTGATAATCTTTTGATGGAACCAGTGGTTAATACAAACTCACTAGCAGATAACAGAGGTGTTATGGAAGGAATTGCCTCCAAGGAAGTCTTATTGATGTAACCACTGTCCAAGTGTAAACCTGTAGGTTCAACACTTGTAGTGGCTGCTTAACTTGGAATACCACCAAGAGTTACTTGTAACTCAAGGGGTGTAACCTCCTCAGGTTGTGTTGGTGGGTTAGCAAAGATTGATACATCAAGCCCAGTCTCATGTTGAGGTGTTTTCTCATGAACAGGTGAGTGAGAAGGACTGGTTTGTGCTAGGTTCAAATCAATTGCATCCAACAGTAGTTTGGTGTTTGGGGGAATTGGGGATGTGAGTTTGGGTGTAGAAAGAGATTTTGCCCCGGGTATTGGGCTGTGGATGATGGAAACAAGTGCTTCTAGAGCATCATGATGTAGTGACCCTTGTTGTACAACCTGGTCTTTTTGTGAAGAGATAGGAGGAGTTTCAGCTAGGGTTTGAGATATTTTTACCAACTGATGTGAGGAAGTAGCAGTAGTGGTTTGTTGTGACTTTTGTGCTGTCACAGGCAGTTGCTCTGGTATCTCATCCTCTAGAGTTGCCTTTTTGATGGGTTTGGGGGGCTTTTGATTTTTCTTTTTCTGTGGCTTTTTGGTGATTTTAGGTGTAGGTTTCAAGGTAGTTGGTTGGCTACCTTGATCACCTTGAGCAGTGGGCTTAGCAGCAGATACCTAAGGAGCAGTGTTTGCTGCTAAAGTCTGCTCAGGCACCTTTGCTTGTGTTTTGCAAGGTGTTGACATTCTTGTAAATGTTTTCAGCAGTTAAGCTTTTTATTTGAAAAGAGTCACCTTGATTTATTACCGTAATATCATCCTTACTGATTTTTTTCTCAAAATAATAACTTAAAAATCTTGCAAACAGTAAGAATGATTTTGTTTCAACATTTTTAACCAAATCATTGAAGATTACCTTGGAATAGTTAAAATTTTCTTCTTGTAAAATAGCATATCCCAAGTTTTGAATCTTCATTGGTATTTCATTAAAAGAAGTGGTTTTATTTGAAACACACACGAGGAGGGTATGGAATAAAAATCTTGTTGCAGGAGGGAAGAAACCTTTTTGTAAGGTATCCCTCATCATCATTGTGTCTGCATACCCTCTCTCAATGAAGTCAATTTTTAACTCGTTTTTAGGGAAAGAGTCCTTACCTTCCTGATCATCGAGCTGAAAGACCTCTGAAATGGTTTGTGGTGTAATTGTTACTGCTTTTCCCTGTAAAGTAGAGTTAATGGCTATAACATCTTCGCCTTGTTTTTCAAGGGTACAATTTTTCCAAAACTCTCTCTGGGTTTGCAGGTTGATGGGAGCATCAGCTGTAAGCAAAGTTTTGTACTTTGATGCAGTGATGCTATCGAGGATGGAATCAAATGTATCAATGGTGTCGGGTTTTGTGAGAAGACCCAGAAGATTATGAGACGGTTTGTGTGGGATTTCTCGGGAGGTAGCCTTTTGAGAGGCCCCTTTTGAAGGTTTTGCGGATGATTTCGATTTTGTCATTTTGAAGATGAGGATCGAAAATGAATTTTGGAAGAAATTTGATGAAATGTGATGGAAACTGCTTTGAGAAGAGAACTTTTAAGAATTCAATTCGACAGTGAAACCCTGTTTGGGGTTTGAAAGGGGTTTTTATGGAAGAAAGGTGAATGCTGACGTGGCAGCGGTTACAAAAGGTCTGACTACTATGTACTGTCCGCATGCCATCCCCTGGTGAAATGTATGACAATACTTTTGAATAGTACTTTTTGTGAAAACAACTGGTGAAGACAGTAGTTGTAATGGTAATGGAGAGCAGTGGATGCTTTTAACTATCAGTGGATAGCACAACAGTAGATACAACATTGATTTTGAACATCAGTGCTTATCAAAGGAATGTGAGAACAAGGGATGACTTTCAGCAGTGGACAGACTTTTGAAGTAGAGCAGACTTTTGAACCCATCAGTGGTTATGACAGACTTTTAGGATTTTAATGAAAAATTCATTTTTGGCTATTTTTAAGGATGGATTTTTGATTTCCTGAAAACATTTTAATGCTTTTATTCATAAAACAAAAGGATTTTGCCTGTTATTCCATGTTTAGCATGCCAATCCTAGAGATCAAGCTTTCAAAGGTGGATGTGTCTAATGCTTTGGTTAGCACATCTGCCAGCTGATCCTTAGTTGGAACATGATGCAGAGAAATCAAACCTTTTTCATAGCAATCCCTCACAAAGTGATGTCTGATGTCGATGTGTTTGGTGGTTGAGTGGGAAACTGGATTTTTGATGATATTTTCTGCTGCCTGGCTGTCCAACATGAGTGGTGTCTTTAAGGCAGTGATACCAAAATCCAGTAACTGATTTTGAAGCCAGAGCAGTTGGGCTGTACAGCTTACAGCAGCTATATATTCTACCTCAGCAGTGGATGTGGAAACAGCTGCTTGCTTTTTGCTTTGTCAAGACACTAAGCAATTGCCTAGGAATTGACACCCTCCTGAAGTGGACTTCCTTGTTTTGTCACATCCAGCAAAGTCACTGTCTGAGAAACTTGAAAGCTCAATTTTACCATCAGCTGGATACCAGATACCAAGTGTGGGAGCACCTTTGAGGTATCTGAATATCCTTGTTACAGCAATAAGGTTTGACTTTCTAGGGGCTGACTGGGATCTTGCACAGACACATGTTGCAAACATGATATCTGGTCTAGATGCAGTTAGGTACAATAAAGACCCAATCATACTTCTATATAAGGTCTGATCAACCAAATCATCCTTTTCTTCAGACATGACCAATTTATTGGTTGCAATGGGTGTACTACATGGCTTACAATCATCCATATCAAATTTCTTTAAAAGTTCTTTGGCATATTTGCTTTGATGGATGAAAGTACCATTTTGCAGCTGCCTTACTTGGAGACCAAGAAAGCACTGGAGTTCACCCATTGCACTCATTTCAAACTCAGCTATCATGAGTTGCCTGAACTCTTCACACATTTTATTACATGTGCTTCCAAAAATGATGTCATCCACATAAATTTGGACAATCATCAAATCCTTCCCTCTCCATTTTAAAAACAGTGTTTTATCAATCCTGCCTCTGGTGAAACCAATGGAAAGTAAAAAGGTGGATAGAGTTTCATACCAGGACCTTGGTGCTTACTTCAAGCCATACAAAGCTTTATTTAGTTTGTAGACATGATCTGGATAAAATGGATCCTCAAAACCTGGAGGTTGACAAACATAAACCTCCTCTTGAATCTTACCATAGAGGAATGCACATTTGATATCCATTTGATACACCTTGATGTTGTGGTTGACAGCAAAGGCCAGAAAGAGTCTGATAGCTTCAAGTCTTGCTACAGGGGCAAATGTTTCATCATAGTCAATGCCCTCTTCTTGTCTGTAACCTTGAACCACAAGCCTGGCTTTATTCTTGACAACAATGCCCCTTTCATTAGTTTTGTCTTTGAAGACCCACTTTGTGCCAATAGGACTAACATTCTCTGGCAGTGGAACAAGCTCCCATACTTGTTGTCTTCTGAACTGTTGGAGCTCTTCTTGCATGGCTTCTATCCAGCTGTTGTCTTTCAGTGCCTCTTGGTACTTGACTGGCTGATGGAGTGATAGAAAACCAGCAAAAAGACAAATGTTTTGGGATTGACTTCTTGTGAGCACCCCTTCATTGATGTTGCCAATAATTTGATCTGGTGGATGAGATTTCAAGAAGATGAGCTCTCCTTGGTAGGGAACAATGGCATTGAGTGGTGAGGGCTGTAGATGTGTATCATCTGAGCTAACCACTGCTGGTGACTTTGATGACCCGGCAGTGGTTTCAAAAGGTGGTGGCATAGGAGGTAAAGGTGTGGACACCTGCTGACTTTGATCCCCTGTTTGAGGACTTTTGTCAGCAGTGTTTGATGAGGTGGAAGCAGTGGTTAAAGGGCTACTTTGGTCAACAACTATTGAGGTAGCAGTGATTGAGCTTTGACAACTGTTTTGAACAACTGATGCTGTCCCTATTGATGCAGACTTTTGAGGAATGATGATCTCATATCCATAGTCTGATGATGAATCTTCTGATGGACCTGCATTGTTAGTCTTGACAGTAGCATTTTCAAAAGTGAATTTTTCAAGATCAAACAATTCCGCAGGATTTGCAGGGATTTTCATTGATGAAAGTTCATTGAACTTTATATTCAGAGTCTCTTCCACTGCTTTGGTCCGTGTATTGAACACTTTGTAGGCCTTAGGAGTGGTTGAGTATCCCAGGTGGTATCCCATATCAATTTTGGCTGCAAACTTTGAGATAGAATCTTTTAAGTTTAGAATGAAACATGGGCAACCAAAAACTTTGAAATATGAGATTAATGGCTTTATTTTATACAGAATTTCATAAGCAGTCTTTTTGTGCCTGGGGTTGATTAAAACTCTGTTTTGGACATAACAAGCAGTGTTTACTGCCTCTGCCCAAAAAGTTAATGGCAAACTTGAATCTGCAAGCATGGTTCTGGCAGCCTCAATCAATGTTCTGTTCTTCCTTTCAACAACCCCATTTTACTCTGGTGTTCTAGGGATACTGTACTGCCTAACAATCCCTTTCTTCACCTAGAAGACTTTCACTGGAAGGTCAAATTGCTTTTCAACCTGTGTCACAAAGTCTTGCAAAATGCCTGCAGTCTCATCTTTTGAGTGTAAAAAGAAGGTCCATGTAAACCTAGAGAAGTCATCAACAATAACCAAACAGTATCTCTTCTTTTTGAGACTCATGACTTACACTGGGCCAAACAAATCCTTGTGCAGCATTTTCAAACACTGGGTTGTTTTGGACTCTTCAATGGGCTTGAAAGAGCTTTTATGTTGTTTTCCTTTTAAACAGGAAACACAATGCTCAGGACATGAAAACATTTTTTGTGGTAAGCCTCTCACTAAGCCATTTTTTGAAATTTCATTGATTGTCTTGAGATTTGTGTGCCCCAGTCTTTTGTGCCATAACTCTGTCTCTTTGTTAGAGGCAGCTGAGAATAGACAGGCATCAGTTCTGGGACACTCTTTTGACATATCAACAACATAAACATTGCCACTTCTTTAAGCAACAAGTTTTGTTTTTCCTGATTTTATTATTGCTTCAATCTTTTCAACCATTTCTGGTCCAACAATCTTACAACACTCCTTTGTGAAGAATGTCCCATACCCCTTGTCACTTATTTGTGAGACACTCAGGAGATTGAATTTCATATTGTCTATCAGATTGACATTTTCAAATTTTACATTTCCAGACTGAACTGTACCAGACCCCAGAACTTTCCCTTTACTATTATTCCCAAAGGATATATCACCCCCTCCATGGATTTTGAAATCTTTGAGTAGGGCTTTACATCCTGTCATGTGCCTGGAGCCTCTACTATCTACATACCAAAGACTATCTAAGCATGCAGAAGCTCCCTGCACATGAAGTAAAATGATTAGTTCATAAAGGTCTCCAAAGCCAATAAGGCTTTGGATGGGGTCTCAACAGTGTCTGGGATGGTGGCAGATGCATGGACAGTGGTTAGCACAGGGGTTTGAACATTTTTGGGAATGTTTTTCTCTAACCACTGTTGGGGGTCTTGGCCAATCACCTGTTGATAACCAAAAGGATGCCTGTTCACCCTTGGCTTAGAGGGCCTTTTGTAGGTCTCATAAACGTGTGGAATCCTTTGGTATGATGTTTTTTCCTTGCCTTTTCTGAACTGATTGGCAGGGGGTGCATCAGTCACCTGTACATCTCTTTGGACAGATGTTTGGTTCAGCTGTTTTGTGACAGCAGTTTGGACAGGGACAAACAGTGGTTGTTTCTTGGTGAACTTGACAGATGATGTTGATGGACTCAAAGATGTTTTTGCAGTGTATTCATTCTTTTTTATGTCAAAGTTTTTGAGATACACACATTCTTGAGTTTTGTGATTATCTTTACCACAGATGGTGCAGCTTTCAGCAGGTACAATGATGCTTGTTTTGTTTATATCATATGCTTTTAGATGAAAACAATCTTTTGTTAGATGATTCTTCTTTTTACAGAATTCACAAAACAAGTTTTTGATCTTTTCTCTTTTCTTCCTTTTCTCAGATTCCTTTGCAACAGAGTTTTGAACCTCTGTTGGGAAATCTTTGATAGGAATGACCTTTGCTTTTGGAGCTTGTACACCATCAGTGGTTGTGAAATCCATTGGTTTGAAATTTTCCAGGATGTCACACTCATCAGACCATGTGGGTTTAAATTGGTATTTCTCAATCTCTTCAAAAGTTGAAGATCCCACAGATCTTTCCAGAGTAATTTTTTTACCAAGTTTGTCAGTTATTTTAACTTCTTGGCCATTTTTGTTGGTTGGTAGTATTTCAAATGAAACAACTTGTTTTTCAGCAGTACTTACAAGTTCATCATACTTTCTATGACCTATACCAAACTTAACATTGCTTTTAAGCTGTTTTTCAAGCATAACCAAACTTAACATTGCTTTACAGGATTCTACCCATCTTTCACAGGTGATCTGGGTAGACTCTAACTCCTCTTTGCAAACTTGGTATTTTTCTACCATGGTTTGGAGTTGAGTTTTGGTTATGCTCTACTCTTCTTTGAGACTGCTGATCTCTTTATCTTTTTCAGCCAATTTGTTTCTAAGTTCTTTTAATGACTTTTCAAATTTGACCTCATCAGACAAGACTTTATCCCTAAGGTTTTCATTTACCTCTTTAATGTTAGCAAATGCAATAATACAATTGTCTGAACATAGTTTTTCAAGAACTTGAGGTGATACCTTAGCAGCAGCCATCATGGCACAATCACATTGATGATCATCTTCTTCATCAGCTCTCCCTTCTTCCTCACCAGCTTTCTTCAATTCTTCTCTCTCTTTTTCATCTTTGGACCAAGGGTCGGACAGTGGTTCAATCAGGGTTTCTAAATTTTCTCCCAGCAGTAGTTCACCAGCAACTGCAGCAACCACTGCTTCAGCAACTTCATCCACTGTTTCAACACTTAGTTGTTCACCTTCAGTTTCAACCCCTTCTGGTATTGACTCTAATGCCATCAAACAAAATTCATCATCAAAAGTATCATTAGAAGCATAGAGAGCAAAATTTTCATCACCAAGTTCATCAGGCATACTGCTCCAATCAACAAAGCCTTGTGTGAAGAAGCTTTGCTGATCTGGTTGAGCCACTGTTGGAGCAGCTTGTTGAGGTGCAACAGGTTGCACCTGTGCCTGAGGAACAGGGGCCTGAACATACTGAATTTGTGGAACAGTGGTTTGAACATAATGCACAGGCATAGGGGTTGCAACATAATGAGCAGTGTTAACATGTGCTGCAGGGGCATATTGGGTATAGTGCACAGTGTTTTGTTGTTGTGGTCTAGGGTTTGAGCCAGGGTGAGTAATTATGGGACCAATGGTTTGACTCCTACATTCCCTAGCAAAGTGACCTAGCCTATTACACTTGTAACACTTGATTTTTGACTTATCCAACCCCACCTTTAAATTCCCATGAAGCCCTGGGAATTTTCTCCCTGTTCTTTTATAGAATTTGCTTGTTCTAACACCAAGCAAAGCCAGTTGATGCAAGATGTCCATCTCTTCTAATTCAGTGGGATCAAAATGTTGCAAATCATTCAGTTCAAAGCATAAGTTATCTGACATCTAGTTTTCAGTATTTGCAGTGAAGGCATAATTTGCAGAGTGAGAATCAGAGTTGTTAAAATTACCCCCAGCAGTTATGTCAATAAAGTGATCATAACTCTGATCCTTACTGCTGCTACCAGATTCTTCCTGACCAAATAGAGTTGTGCTACCAAATGAATAATCATCAGCAACTTTTCTAGACTCTTGCAACTTCCTTTTCTGGTTTAACTCCCTTTCATAAGTCAGGAGTCTGCCATGGAGTTGGGTCAGGGTCAGATCTTTGAACTCAGCTGAATTCCTGGTGACAAAAGCAATTGTGTCCCATTTTTCAGGCAATGATCTAAGGAACCTGCTATTTTGAGTTGCATTTGGAAATGTAACTTTAACAAGCCTTAGTTCACTGATGAGACAACTGAAACGTTGAAATTGTTGGGTTAGTGACTCCCCTTTGATGTGACAAAATGTTTCATACTGCTGATTCAGAATTTCCCTGTTGTTTTCAATAACCTCTTCCGTTCCCCCAAATTGTTCCTTCAATGCATCCCACAACTCTTTGGCACTGTTACAATGTAACAGCCCAGCATAGATTTCGTTGGGTAATGCTGAAGCTATGATGCTAAATGCTTTGGCATCGAGTTCGAACTTTTGAAAATCAGTTTCAGTATAGTTTTCAGTAGGTTTTGGAACGAACTTCTTTGCATCCTCAACACTTGGCACCATAGGAACATGGGGACCAAAAACAACAGACCTCCAACATCCAGTATTCTGTTGAGCAAGGATGTGACCCATCCTTCTCTCCCAGATGTTGTACTCATTACGTTTTAGCATGGGTGGTTTGAAAAGAGAACCGATGTTATTCTTATCATCTTGTGATTGTGACGTCATCCTGGTTGTTTTACAGGCACTGATTAATCAACTTTAATGGTGATTAAACCTTGCTCTGTTTTTTAACAAAACAAACAAACTATCAGTATCAACAATTGTGAGTTGAACTATTTACGTCAAAATGATTGTTAAATCAAATTTGATTGTCCAGGCTCTGATACCAATTGTTAGGATCTGAGTTTGGATTGATTGTGATTTGTGTTTAAAATTAGATGAACAATGAAAGAGTAGTGCAGCGGAAATTAAATGGAAACAAACTTTTCACAATCAAACAGAAGAAATGCTTTCAATCATACATTTTCAACACAGAATCAAATGATTAAATTTATTTTCAAACTTTGATTACAATGCATGTATGATATGCAAACTCCCCCTAAGCCTGAGCTCAGTGTTTGTTCGTGCAGGAAGAAGACGGTGAAAGAGCTAAACAGAACAGTACAGAATACTGTTCAATTTATAGGCACTTGCAAACCACTAAGCATCTAAGCTGACGTCACCATGAAAGTAACATCTAACCTCCTAACAAACTCTAACAACTGACCTATACAAACACTGCTTAAGCTAACTACTGATGTTACAATTCAATACATAAAGTAAACATAAACTACTGCTGCATCCTTCCACTGCAGTGAACCCAGTAGTACATGTCATGATCAGCAGTGCTTGAAACAAGGCAGTAGATTGAGCAGCAGAGCTTTAGTTCTTCAACATACTTTGACTTGATCAGTAGTTGCAGGTCAGTAGTTTGCATGATCAGCAGATAGGAGGTCAGCAGATGTTGAAACCACTTTCAAGGGGAGAGACTTGCAACCAAACAACTGCTTATTCTGGATCCGCTGCTCTGATCCAGTTTTGGCTTTCATTATCTGTTCCTTTGGGAGGGTTCAATCCCAACAGGCATTCCACTTTTATTCCTTTTCTTGTATTTATGTTAGATTTAGCTGTCTTTTTGCTTCTTTTGTTCATTTGAGCTCATTTAATCCTAAAAATTCAAAAGGAAGACAAAAGCACACTTTTTCCAACATTAGTACTAAAAAAGGGTTATTTTTATGCCACAATTGATATAATTTATGTATTGCATTTTGCGCATATCCCCCCCAATCAAACAAACAAAATAGTTTAGTCCGTGCCAGTCTAGTCTAAATAGAGTCATTAATGTAGTTCGATAGAGTCTCATGGGTTCGATATCCAAACTTACATTAGCTATACTAGAGTCGATCGATACACTTGCCGGTTAGTAGTTTAGTGTGTCTTAGTAAGTCTAGAGTATTACTTAGAGTCTAGAATTAAGTTAATTTAGTTAATTTTATTAAACTACTTTTTAGCACATCAGCTATTGCCAACAACCCATCACTGGTTGTGATTCCTCAGTTACGGGGTTGTTCATTCGAAGTGTGAGCATAATCTATCCAAAGTTTGCCTAAGTATCACGGTTTGGCCACTGAGGAACCGTACTTACATATTACCGCATATGGTGCTCGTTGCAATACCATCGGGGGCCAAGGATTCACACCGGATGCCGTGAAATTGGTACTATTCCAATTCACATTAGAATACAAGGCACAACAATGGTTTCATATGTTGCCTTCATCTTCTATTTTCGCATGGCCTGAGATGCAACAGCTGTTCTAGGATGAGTTTCACACGCCTCAAAGGACAAGTGATGCTCGGAAGGATATTCAGAACTTCCAATAGCAATTAGGTGAGTGATTTCATGAAGCTTTCAACTGATTCAATATGCTATTGAAGATTTGCCCACACCACGGTATTCAAATGTAGGAATTACTGAATGCCTTTCATGAAGGATTATTACCGGAAGATGCACGCGACTTAAGATCAATATCGAATGGTACCTTTGGTACAAACTATGAGAATGTTGATGCATTTATTGAACAATTGAGATTTTGTGAACACTCAAGTTGGCTGAAAATCATCATCAGTTCGTACATTCACTCGAGCTAATCCACGCTAAATTTGTTGTCGCCAGGATTTTCATCACTCAATCGGATCTTCATCTGGTTTATTTGTTTTGAAAAGGATATTGAACGTGTGTGAATTTTCATATCGTTTGAAAAACTCGCCATTAAGAATCTTTTAATACCGAAAATGGATTATGAAATTTATATTGCACTGAACAAGTTCAATAATTTTACATGTATCAATGGGGAATCAACTGATGAATTGATCAAAAGATATATCGAGTTGTATTGGGAGGTGGTGAGATTGAAGATAACCAAGACCAATGAGGAATGGGTTTACAAATTGGCAAATGTTTTACCGGGTGATGGGTGGAGAACGTATTTGTCAGATTTGAAGAAGATATACTTAGACGTGAATTTGAGTTTGTTTATCGAGAAGATTAAAGAGCGAGAACGTGAATTCCAAAAGATTAGTAATGCAGAAACTGATAAAGAAAAATTCAAATCTGAGGAAAATGTTCAAGAGGAAGAAGAGTAGGTTAAAGATATTTCAGCTATCAAGGTGGAAAAGAAAGCTGAAACTGTAAAAACGATCGAGAAGTGCTCAAACTGTGAAAATCTGAAATTTGAAAATGCCAAACTCTTGAGGGATTTAGAGAGTTTGACATTAGAAAAAGAAAATCTTAAAAAATCAGAAAATGTTTTGAAAAATCAAATACAAAATTTAGAAAATGAAAAATTAAAAATGGAAAAAGAATTTCAAAGTCAAATAAAGATTTTAGAAGATGAGAAAGATATCTTTGGTAAAAATAATCTTGAAAAACAGATTGCAATAAATGCTCATCTTGCTAAAATCATTCAGCTTGAAAAAGAAGCTGAAAGTGATCAGCATAAAATTGCTGAGTTAGAAAATAAGTTGAAAGGTTTTGTGACTTCTGCATCATATGTTTGTCCAGAACCGATCAATGAAATTCCAATAAGTGACGATGTCACAAACTTTGACAATGTCAAAGTTGAAGATTGTGATTAGAAATCTGATGATGAAAATACAAAAATTGAAAAACAAAAATTGTTTTTAGAATTAAAAGAAAAATTCAAAAATACTGTTTTGCAATCTACTCAAATAGGTGAATGCTCAAAGCAAAAACCTGTTAAGAAGAAAGTGGAACAGAAACAAAAAGTTAAAAAATTGAAAATTGTTCAAAAAGATAATAAAAGCTCATCAGATCAATCATCCAATCGCAATAAAAAATCACAAAAATTGAAAACGCAAACTTGAGGAAAGAATATCACCAAGCCAGACAATGCTGTGATCTGAGCGTTTGGTGTGAAGATGGTATACGGTACGATAACAGAGCGTGTTACCGATGTGGTTATCAAGGACACATTGCTGTTAACTGCCGGAATTGGAGTTATGAGACCAGAAGATGCTACAATTGCAAAATCAGAGGTCACATTGCTAGAGATTGCCCAAGGAGATCAAATGAAAGATCGAGGGTTGTATCTCAGAAAGTGGCAAAAGTTCCAGTCAAGGTCAAGCCCGAAGAACTGAAGGTTCAAGAACCAAAAGTTAAAAAACCAAAAGTTCAAGAACAGAAAGTTCAAGAGACGAAAGTGAAGCTTTCACAGGGGCAGAAAGACCGACTGAGGAAGAAGAGGAAGAAAGCTCGAGAGTATTTGGAAAAGATATTGTCCTCGGGTTCACCGGACAGATCGAATAAGAGTGCTGATGAATCGCTTTACTCAACTGCAAAGTCAAGTAAACCGAATTCGTCAGATGCAAATCTGAGGACAAAAGAGGAGATAAAGAAGAAGGTAACTTTTGGTGGCAATGAATCTGTTTCTTCGGAAACAAAGGAGCCACATGTCGGCGATGAATCTGGCTCATCAAAGTCAGACAAGCCACATTCAGGCAATGATTCTGGTTCGTTGAAGCCAGAGGAGCCATTGGTTGAGGTAAAAAAGGAGAATTCAGGTTTAACAATGGATGCAAACTTTCCACCATTGTTGAACAAGAATTCGAAATCACCCAAGGACCGTCAGGCTTGGGTGAATCTGTTTAAATGAAAAAACTGACTTGCCGGAACTCCCAGGTTGGTAATTGGGGAGTAGGAATCGGCATCTTTCTTGAGAAATTTCACTCTGGTGATTTTTCGTCTTTCAAAAGATAAATCAGGGATATTAAGTTGTACTTGATTCATCTTTCCTACAAGTGGTAATTTGAAAAACAAGGTGATGAAACCCCGAGTTTATGAAATGTCACACAAAACTAATTTTCCGGAAAAACCATTTTGATTAAAACAAACTTAAGTGTTTTGAAATCATAATGGGAAAATAGTTTGTTGTGAGGGGGAGTTCTGATTGTTTACGCCATGTGGATAGAGAATTGAAGTGATTCTCATCAAGTTGTCAAGTTTGTACAGTTTGTTTCAAATTTTCTCAGAAAATCAAAATTGAAACATATTTTGATTTTAGGGGGAGAAAAATTTTAAAAAAACTAGAAAATTTGAAAATGTCAAAAACATTGAAAAAGTCAAAAATGAGTTTTGTTGCGAAAAAGAGGAAATGATAGTAATTCAGTGGACTATCACAGCATGCTAAAGAAATGAAATGTCAAATGTGATAAACGGTCTCACTAAAGATGTGACGATAGGCTCAGCTAAACTAGTAGATTTGCGATAACGATACAAACATAAATGAAAAAGCCTAGTTCTAGTGGGAAACATGGTTCAAAGAACAGTACTTAGTTTTGTCCTTCTTGACTGT
This sequence comes from Helianthus annuus, assembly GCF_002127325.2. Lineage (NCBI taxonomy): Eukaryota > Viridiplantae > Streptophyta > Magnoliopsida > Asterales > Asteraceae > Helianthus > Helianthus annuus. Next base: position 8,927,470 of record NC_035439.2, read on the forward strand.
GTGCCTACTCAGTAATCGCTGAATGCCAAAAAGCATAAAACTGGTTAAGTTTGTGAACTTTCACTACTTTGCTGAAAAGTCGCTGTGATTGTGCATTTCATTTTGCAAAGATTTAAACTTGTTTGATTTCTTTATTTTGTTTAAGCATCGGACATCCTCTGCGTATACGGGAGTATCGACCTGGATGTTGTTGCCTAAACGTTCTGCTTTATTTTCTTTGGTGTTTCGTTTAAGCTTTGGACCTCCTCTGCGTATACGGAAGTATCGACCTGGTGGTTAAAGCCTAAACAACTTCAACTTGTTTTATTTTCTTATTTTATTTAAACATTGAACTTTCTCTGCGTATACGGAAGTATCGACCTGATTGTTAATGTTTAAACATTCTGCTTTGTTTTCGCACATATCACAGTTGATGAAAGTTTAAAGGCATTACTTGAGTTAGTGTATTGCATGATGAGGGGATATGCTGAGATCGTGGGGTCCATAAGAATTTTAGTGCAAAATTAATATACCTTAACGTATCGGTAAGCATTTCGAAAGTTTTTAGATTGAGTTTAAGTGGACAACAATATCGTCAATCAACGTGAATCGTTTAGAACTTAAAATGTCTAAAAGCTTAACGGTGCTTGTGATATGTCTCAAAAACTGATATGATCCTCTTGCACAAACTCACAAAAATATGTTTGTACATATTTCATTTCTGCATTTAATTTCTGTTATTGCATTTATGTTTCTTATTTTCAAAAATCCAAAAAGATTTTCGACAACTGATGTTGAAAAGCTGACATTCATAATCTCAAAGGCTAAACATGATGAACAGACAGGTTGGTTAAATGGTTTGAAATGTTTAGATGATTCATTAAGTTGAATCAGAATTTGGAATGTTTCAAATTTTGATAAATTTTAAATGTGAAAATTCTCAAATGTTTAGTTGATCCATTAAGTTGAATCACAACTTTATTGGTTTGTAATAGAGAGGTTGAGATGTGCAGGTTTCTGATATGTTGATACGGAAAGCCAGGCGTCGATCCCAAAAGCACGGAAGCTTGATGAAAGGGGGAGCCTGAAGAGACTGAAGAAAGAGAGCAACGGAAGCTGAAGACAGATCCACCGGGATTCTGTTCAAGCAAGAAGTCTCAAGAGAAAGAGAGAGACAAGTCGCTACGAGTTTCACTACGGATTGACTACGGCAATATCCAAGGGGGAGATTGTTGATGCATTTATTGTCTATCGCCTTCATCAATTCGAGTCGTAGTGAAAAGCCGGAAGAAATCAAGCGCATAATGTCATAATTAGTTAGAAATAGCAAGGTGGCGTTTTGGTAATTAATGAGAATCCTCATTAATTCCAAGGCCTATAAATAGGATGTTGATGACATAAGTTTAGAGGTTAGAAGACTTTTGGAAGACTTTCCTCCACATTTGTACTTTTGGAGATCCAAGTTTAGAGAGAGAAAGTCTAGAGAGAGAAAGTGGTTGTAAACGTGAATCTTGTACCGGAATTGTCATATCTTTCAATAGATTCACGTTAGTAGTACGTTATTGTGTGTTCGGTCACGCACGTTCACGGATTCCGCACGTGAAACGTTCGTTACGCAATCGATCGGCGTCAAAACCGGTCCTTCAAGTGGTATCAGAGCTAGGAGCTCGATTGCACGATCAAACACATTGATTCGTACGAGAATTCAGCAGTTTCAGATCCGAATTTCATCAAATTCTTCATTTTTTTCGGGTTTATCACGTTTTTCACCGTTTTTCGTCAAATTGAACGGGTAAATACGGTCCAAATCGTCTGATTTCTTAGTATGTTGTGCGAAAATCCTTGAATTACAACCCTACAAAGTTTCAGGTCCTAAATCCTAGCCGATTAGGAGAAATTTGAGTTTAAAGGTCCGAAATCCATTTGAATCAGCATATGTCCGTTTGAAAATGACACGTTTCGTTTGAAAGTGGTCCTGTCGTTTGAAAAAGCATCTTCCGTTTGAAATCAAGTTCTGTCGTTTGAAATAATAGCGTCCGTTTGAATTATCGTTTGAAATGGAAGTGTCCGTTTGAAATTGTCGTTTGAAAGTATCTTTCCGTTTGAAAATTCTAAACTGTCGTTTGAAATTGTTACTCGCCGACCCATACGTTGTTGTTGTGCAATTGTGGTTAGAGGCCCAATCACAAGTAAATCACAACCAATTAAACAGCCAATTCCAATTTGTTATTGTGCACCGTCCCACTAAAAGATTCATTAAACATTGGCCAATCACAGCCCATGTGCTCATAATTGCACCGCCCATTGTCAGCTGTTTTATAATCACAGGAGGTTGTGTCACCGCCCACCGCCCCACTAAGATTGAAGAATTTAAATTGTTGTTATTGTTAATCGGTGGTCGGCCAATTAAGTGGTTGTATTGGAACTTGTAATCGAGTCTAATTTGAAACCGCCCAATCCTAAGGTTGTTACACCGCCTTTTTGTCTGCTGTTGTGATGGTAAGCCCATGTGCGGCCCATGTGATAGTGTGTTGTTGAATTGTTGCCGCCCATTAATTCAATTTGGCCCAATCACGTGTAAAGGCTCACTAAAAGATTTGTTGTTATTTGTCATTGTTAAATGAGTGTTGTAGGCCGATCGTACAACAAGTTGAATTTTTGTTGACTCACTCGACGTTTTTTTGTCCGATCGCTCAGCATACTATCCATTTGATCAACTTTCCATCCGATTCAGTTGATTGATACTTTTACTGATCGTTTATTTGTGTGTTTGCAGGTAATTCGAAGTGATTTGTTGTCACCGGATTTTCATCAATCGGATATTCATCAGATTTTTTGTTTGTGTGAAATTTTTTTGAATTGATAGAAAATCTGTTGCTGTGTATTTCTCATTACCAAGACATGGATTCTGAAATGTATATTGCACTGAATAAGTTCAATAATTTTTCAGGTAACGATGGAGAATCAATTGAAGAATTGATAAAAAGGTATGTCGAGTTGTATTGGGAGATGGTGAGATTGAAGATAACCAAGACCAATGAGGAATGGGTTGATAAGTTGGGAAATGTTTTACCGGGTGATGGGTGGAGAAAGTATTTGTCAGATTTGAAGAAGATATACTTAAACTTGAATTTGAGCGTGTTTATCGAAAAGATTAAAGAGCGAGAACTTGAATTACAAAAGTTTAGTAATGCAGAAGCAGTTGATGAAGCAAAATTCAAATCTGAGGAAAATGTTCGAAAAGAAGAAGAGCAGGTTAAAGAGATTTCAGCTATCAAGGCATTTTAATGAAAGTTCTCATTAATTACAAGTTTGCCACCTTGCCTTTTAACTAGATATGACAATTATAAAGACTTGATTTCTTCGGTTTCTTGCTACTGCTTGGATTGACGAAGACTATAGACATTCGTGCACTAACAATCTCCCCCTTGGATATTGCCGTAGTCAATCCGTAGTGAAACTCGTAGTGACTTGACTTTCTCTCTCTCTAAAACTCGAACGAAAATGTAGTCGACAGACAACTGCACTAACAAAAAATATGTTATTTGCTTAAAATGTATAAGTCCAAATTGAATGATTTAAATAACGCTACGGCATGTAATATAATACAAGCACTTATATATAGGAAGTACCAGTGGCGTATCCACCATGCTTGTATCATACTACACACGTCTCGTTACTTAAGTCACTTTAAACAAACCACCAAAGTATAATGTTCATGTTTAAACCAACCATTAAATGTTCATGTATAAACCAATGTCAAATGTTTAAAAGTCCAAAAATGTAGTCATGTACGTATATCAAATGTTATGTTTGGTAAGTAAAGTGTAATTACTTCAAACCAAATGTAAAAATGTACAAAACAAAGTATTTTGAGTATATCAAAAAGTTATGTTTTGCAAAGTAAATGCATGTTTTAAATGATACAAACATTCAAAAAGGTTATCAAAAGAAATGTTATCGGATTCAGTCATTCCTTTCACCCAAACAAACCTTGGATGTCAGGAACGGGATTTGTCAAGTCCTATGGTACCATTACTTACTACCGAGCGGCGTAGCTAATGTTAATGAATGTATATAAGTTCCGTTTGTGCAGACCAAATGTTATACCAAATGTAAACATGTTATATGAAAACAATGTACTAAGTATGCTAAGTTAACATACAAAGCAGAAAAGTCATGTAAATCAATGTGCTAGCATGCTCAGTCAACATACATAATAGAAAATGTAATGTAAATCAATGCGCTAATATGCCAAGTAAACATATATAGCAAAGTAATGCAATGTGCTAGCATGCTAAGTTAACATACATAGCAAAACAATGTAATGAAATCATGTACTATAAGTGTACTAAAGAACATAGCAAGCATATGATGTGAAAACAAGAAAGCACGAAAGTAATAAGTAGGCACATGTGTTTCACCCCAAAAATGTTTGAAAAACAGTAAAAGAGGGGTCTATGTACTCACTTGAGATTGCTTAATAGACTTTAGATATCCACCAAGCAAGCTAGAAGATCACGGATTCAAACGACACCTAATATAGGTATCTACATTAATAAACGGACCTAACGGAGGATTGGGTAGTACGAGGGTTTGTAAACCAAATAAGTGTGGGAACTTATGTAATATGGTTTAACAAAGCCTACATACTAAAACGAAACCTATCCTAAGTGCTTTTGACCCGATACGACCCGTTTAGGTAGCTTATGCTACTTTAATGCGTCGTTCGCGTAAAATGCGTTCGGAATGCCTAACTAGTCCTATGATAAGTAAAATATCCCTTAACATGTTTAATATTGTTGCCAAATCAGTTTATATGTCAAAAATTATGTTACATAGGCTCAAAATGAATTTTGGCGCAAAAGGGTATTTTGGTAATTTTCCAAAGGCATAAGAACTACTTATCATACAACTACTCAAACGATGTGACCATAAGGTATAACCTCGGAAGGTTATTCCCTATACAACTATGGTCACCTAAAGTGTTAGGTCGGATCCTAATGATTGGCCAAATGGGTCGGGTTCGAAAGCATAAGCGATTGTTTAGATCGCTTACCTTTACGACCCTAGACAAGCACAAATCTAAAAGTGACGAGCTAAACATGTTAAAACATGTTTAGTTAAGTTATAAAACAGGTTTGGTATTAAAACAAACGGTTTTAATACCCCAGAGTAGTTTGGTTACAAAATACGCGAGAAATCGTATTCTGGCTGAAACTACGACTCGTCACTGAGCCTAGATAACGTGGTAATTAGTAGGTATAGTCACTTGGGACTATAACCATCATGATTACGCTCACGTTATGAAGTTCAAATGAACTTCGCGTTGACCATAAACTGGTCAATGCAGAAAGTCAAACATAGTTTGACTTTAACGCTAAAATGAACGAAAAACGCGAAAGAATACTTACAACGGGTCCCCGCAAGATTGATATTCCAAGTATTTCTCAGGTATGAAGTGTTCTACACTTCAACTTAGAGAAAATCTCAGAATTCAAGTGGGTTTTGCACAAGAGAATGAAGGGTATTTATAGATTTGGTAGAGCCGTTAGGATCGTTCCTCGTAATCCGAGATTTAATCCTAGCCTTACACATCGAGCCCATAGATTTACAAAACCAGGGGAGCCCCTAGAAAATGCCCCAAAACCATGTGCAAAGGTGGGATCAAGCTGGAAATAGCTGGAAAACACTTACTGCTGACCTGGGCATGGCTTACGGACTGTAAGCATCCCCATACGGTGCGTAAGGATCCTGCAGACCAGCTATGTTTCAATTTTGGCAGATTAGGTACCTGTGCGCGTATGGTTCTGTTTTGGCACTTCTAACACCCGTCAAACCCATTTCTAAGATTTATAAGGATGTTAAAGTATATGGAACATGAAACATGCTCAAAAATATGCCAGATGTCGGTTCGTTTGGCCGTACAATTGCGTTGTTCGGTTAATTACGACGGAAGTCGTAACGGATGCAAAAAGGGTCCAAATTACACGACGAATGGATTTCTAACAAGCCAATAACTAAAACATAATATTTTAATGATTACATAAATTTTTGGATGTCCGGATGTATTCAGAACGTAAGTTATACGCGAAAATACAAACTTATGCACTTTTTGACGCTTATAGTCCTTGAATGAGCATAAAGTTTATTTTAGCACACCGAACCCCTCAAGGCCTTTTTTCTAAGCTATGTAAAGGATACTTAAGGTGTGTTTAACTTATGGCCATGTTCCGAAATGTTCATTACAGTTTAAATCGACATACTTTCAAAGTTTGTCAGTTTTAGTCCCTGTAAGCGAATAAACTTGATTTTGCCATACCAAAGCCTTCAAAACTTATTTCTAAGTTATGTAAAGGTTGTTTAAGGTATGTTAAGCATAAATTGATGTTCCATAGTATTTTCGCGTTTAACTGAGTATGTTTACGCACCGGTTTGCGTATAATCTTCTAGAAAGCGATATAGAGTTTGAAATTGGATAAAGTCAAAACATGAAAAACATCAAACATAAACAAACAAACATTGGGATCAAATAACTTTATTTCATTGATAACTGAATTGTTCACAATGATTACAAGCACAAATGTCATAGAAGACGCCAACCGAGGTCCGTCAGTTCCTAGGTTTGGCAGGATATTATCGCAGATTCATTGAGGATTTTTCGAAAATCGCTCAACCTTTGAGCTCCCTCACCCAAAAGGACAAGAAGTAGGAATAGGGAGATAAACAAGAAGAAGCTTGTCAGTTGTTAAAGAACGAGCTTTGCGATGCACCGATTTTGTCCCTACCCGAAGGCACCGACGACTTCATGATATATTGCGACGCCTCGCGTCAAGGTTTAGGTTGCGTGCTAATGCAGTGACAGAAGGTTGTAGCTTATGCTTCGCGCCAGTTGAAGGTCCATGAGAAGAACTACACCACACATGATTTGGAATTAGGCGCGGTGGTGTTTGCATTAAAGATCTGCCGACATTACTTGTATGGCACCCGATGCACGATCTTTACAGATCACGAGAGTTTACAGCATATATTCGATCAGAAAGAGCTTAATATGAGACGGCGCCGATGGGTTGGGTTGTTGAATGATTATGATTGTGAGATCAAGTATCACCCAGGGAAGGCGAATGTCGTAGCAGATGCCTTGAGTTGAAAAGAAAGAATTAAGCCCATAAGGGTTGGGGCTTTGGAAATGATCATTCAGACAGACCTCTCGTTGCGCATTCGTGTCACGCAGAGAGAAGCTCTTAAGGAAAAGAATCTTAAAGATGAATATCTCCATGGGATGGAAAAACAGTTAATACCCAATGAGGAAGGAACATTGTGTTTCATGGGAAGAATTTGGGTTCCCCTCTTTGGTGGTCTTAAAGAAGTAATTTTCGATGAAGCTCACAAGTGACGGTACTCAATCCATCCAGGATCGGATAAGATGTACCAAGATTTAAAGGATTTCTACTGGTGGCCGAGATTAAAAGGTGATGTTGCAACATATGTTGGCAAATGTTTGACTTGTGCGAAGGTAAAGGCCGAATACCAGAAGCCTTCAGGTCTTTTGCAATAACCTGAAATACCCATGTGGAAATGGGAGCAGATTTCAATGGATTTTATAACCAAGTTACCAAAGACACCCAGAGGTCATGATACGATTTGGGTAATCGTAGACCGTCTGACAAAATCTACACACTTTCTACCGATCAAAGAGAAGGATAACACAGGTAAGCTTGCTGAGCTGTACCTCAGAGAGATAGTTGCACGACAGGGAGTGCCTCTCTCGATTATTTCTGATAGAGACGGAAGATTCGTGTCAAGGATTTGACAATCCTTCCAAGAAGCCTTTGGTTCTCAGTTGAATCTGAGTACTGCTTTTCATCCGCAGACAGACGGCCAGAGTGAACGAACGATTCAAATGCTAGAAGACATGTTGCGAGCTTGAGTAATGGACTTGGGTGGCAGTTGGGACACCCATCTACCTTTGGTTGAATTCTCATATAACAACAGTTACCATGCGAGCATACAAGTTGCACCGTTTGAAGCTCTCTACGGACGCAAGTGTTGATCACTGTTGTGCTAGGCAGACGCGGGTGATAGACATCTTGTTGGTCCCGAATTGGTTCAAGAAACGACAGACAAGATTATACAGATCCGAGAGCGCATCAAGGTGGCTCGTGATCAACAAAAGAGCTACGCGGACCAAAGGAGGAAACCTTTGGAGTTTCAAGTGGGAGATATGGTTTTAAGGTCTCACCCTGGAAAGGGGTAGCACGCTTTGGAAAGCGTGGAAAGTTGAACCCGCGATACATTGGACTGTTTAAAATCATGGAGAGGATTGGTCTTGTAGCTTACAATTTGGATCTACCCGCAGAACTGAATGGCGTTCATGATACATTTCATGTATCTAATCTGAAAAAGAGTCCAACTGAAGAAACAGTTGTCATTCCTGCCGATGAAGTTCACATTGACGACACACTCCACTTTACCGAAGAACCTGTTGAGGTTACTGATTGGAAGGTTAACAAGACACACAGGAGTAGTGTTAAACTCGTCAAGGTTCGATGGAATGCACGCCACGGCCCAGAGTTCACTTGGGAGCGTGAGGATCGCATGAAAGCAAAGTACCCACATTTGTTCGCCAACTCCCCTGCAGCTAGTAGCAGAACTAAAATTTCGGGACGAAATTTTCTTAACAGGTGGAGAATGTGACAACCATCAAAAATCCAGGTATCCGTACAATTTAATTAACTATGATTAGTGCTTAATGACTGTGCTGAATTACAAATGACTGCTCTGATTTCTACATCATACTTACATGTGCATCACATATTGCATAATGACACTTCATTATCACATACAAACAATATTGACATACATGATGCACAAAGGACAGTTAGCACCGTTAGCGGATAACTTAGAAAAATGCTGACGAGGTTCAGTACATAGATAAATAGTGTTTTGAGACCCAGTATGGGCCAGAGACTAAGTACTACACTAGTATAGTGTGTAGGAAAGTGAGGATCACAAAACTGCTTCACTAGGTGATAGTTTAAGTGCTGAAAAGTGCCTAAAACCCACTTAAAGTGCTGAATTCCACATATTTCAGCAAAATTCAGCATTTTAGCAAGTTGATAACATGCAAAAATATGACTAAATGGTCCTGAATGCTTTCCTAAGTGTCGGGAATTAAAAGTGTCACAAAAGGGTACATAAAGAACACTAAACGGAATAGTTTGACACTTTAACGAACCGATATCTAACCGAACAACCGGACACTACCCGAAACACCAAAATTGCACTAGAAACATCGGTTTAGTGTTTCTAAGCTAGTTATGATCCCTGGACACCCTAACCCACTATATAACATATAATATGCATAACACCTAAACATTACACTTAAGTTCTAAATAGATTGCATAACTTACCATTAAAAACCAACCAATACCCCCCCCCCTCATGTTTACGGTCACCAAGGGTGTGGCCCACCCTTGATCTCCTTTGATTCACTAAGATTTGTTAGAGATCTTGATTAGTACTTTGGGGGACACATTATCCATTGGATAAACACTTAAACTCAATTATAAGTAAGACATGAAGGATCTTGAGCTCTCATTCTCTCACCCACACTTCGCAAACAACTCTCTCCCTCCTCTCTTCTTCTTCACGGCCGAGAACAAGGGCCACCATCACCACCACCTTCATCCATTATTCATCCATTCCAAGTTCCTCCTAAGGTGCAAGAAGGTGTCTAAGGAAGTTTGGAGCTCTTGGATATTGAAGGACCTTTCCCATTTGCTTTTATCCAACACATTTATCATCTCCAACTTCTTGTGTTCATCATTAGCCATAGAGCTAGTAGTAAGGCCCTTATGATCTTCATGTTTTGATGGTTAAAAGATGATGAACATTGTTAATCTTGAAGAACACTAAAGAACATAATCATGAATCTTTAACATAAGCTTATTAACATATGATTACATGTTGACTAGTATTGTTTTGCTTCTTGATGATTGATGATTTGCGATAGTGATGTTAGACATCATAAGAAACCTACTAGATTGTGATTAAACACATGATATAGTAAGTTAAGGTGGTGATCTTGTGAAAGACCAAGATCATCATGCTTAATGTTTTCATGAACTTGAAGTATGAGAATGATTTTGTGAATAATGAAGCATATAACATGATTACTAGACATAAACTTGGATGATTTCAAAAATAGTTTTCCAAAGAAACCAAGTTAAATAACAAGATTTACATAGATTTGGTTTTTACTTAAACATACACTATTTTTGGTGGTAAGACAAGTGTATAAACACTTGTGAAACAAGAAGATGTCCTAAAGAAATGCTTTCCTAAAACATGTTTACAAGTTGTAAACACCTAAATCTTTCAAGAATGAAGTTTATAAAGAAGTAAATACATTTTGGAGGGTAACTAAACCTACTAAACACACTACCAAGTTACTACAAGTTTTTATGAAAGTTCAAGTTCATGATTGTTATGTAAATAGCATTGATTTGGCACTTGGTAAGTGTAGGTTGATTGTTGATTGTTTGTAATGATTTTTAAAAAGAAAAGGATATGCTTTGATAGCATGGACACCTCCATTTTTAGGGGAAACTATGGCAAAATTTTCTAAAAATATAAACACTTAGAAAAATATTTTCAAACAAATATTTACAAGTATATTTTGATCATGAGTTTTCAATAAAAAAAACTTGTCATAATTTTGTTACAAAAATACAAATATTGGAGGTTGGTTTTTGTAAATAAAAATAACTAAATATGTATTTGAAAGGTATATATTTAGAAGACACATTGCATGTGATTATTTGTATACTTTGTGTATTAGTTATATTATTTTAGGATTTAAAGTAATATAACTTAACATATACCAAGAAATTACAATCCAAAATATTACCAAAAATCACAAGGAATAAATATATAAGTTACATAATATAGTGTAACCGAACGATAGAAGGTAACTTGCAAATGTTCTGGAAAATACATTTATGAGCATGTTTTTGGTAAATATTATTTTGGATACGAAAGAAATGAAAATATGATTTTTATTATTATTACAAAGTATATCATATTTCGACAAGGAGAAAATATATTATTTTTGAGAAGTAAAAATATATTTTCCTAGAGTATTTAGAAGATATATGATTTTTGGGGAAAAATATATATTTTCTTGGAATACATTATTTTTGGATAAAATAAGTTTACATGTATTTTCTAAATTTAGACTTGAAAATACATTAATTTGGATATTTATTACGGAATAATCAATTAAAAATTAAGTATAAGTATACTTAACAAATACAAGAATACGAAGATACATGTATGAGATACCCCATTCTTGGGAAGGAAATACTTGAGAAATATTATTACAAAACATTGTTTAACAATTATTCCAAAAATAAATATAATTTAAAGTTAAAATAATTATTATTTTTACAAGTAATTATAACTTGGAATAATATGAAAGTCATAAAAGAAACGTAACTCAGAAACGTTAATTCTAAGGCAAGGCACGGCCCGTTCGTCTAATAGACCCTAGTACATTGTAGGTAGTCGTGTTTGCTGACGAGATTTGAGTTACGAGTATCGAAGACGCAAAACTGTGAGTTCATGTCCCCCTTTTCTTTAAAGTGTTTTGTTTATTAACTTCGGGGGTGAAATACATGTTACAAAAGGGTTACATACAAATACAATTGGTATGGTTAGCCTAGGAAAGTACCATAGATCATGTGAATGGGTAGGCGCATACTTGAGACCATTAATCCTCGTATAAGGACCGAGGGGCATTAGTGATAGATCTATTTGGGTGTAGCGAGCCCACATCCATGAGGACCAGGGTGGCCCATAGGGTGACTATGTCTTCCAGCCGGAAGCCCGGTACAAATTTGCTAGGTTTGAGCCTTCCTACGCCGTCACACATATCAGTGGCCTCGCAAACCATTGGTGATCTTTTCCTTGTTTGCTTTCATACCGGGATTTACAAACATACATACATACACTGTTTACAAAGGTTTATACATACATATAAGAAACACATGAACTCGCTCAACTTTTGTTGATGTTTTCAAATTACATGTATTTCAGGGAACTAAGTGGATCTGGCAGGTGTTTGCATGTTTTCAAGCTGCGTTATAAATAAAAGATGTCATCCAAGTCGTTAGGGTTTAGCAGATGTATCTTAATCCTGGACGAGATACATGGGTCTAAACTCTGGTTTGTTTAAGATCTTTTGTCGAGTCTTAGTGAACTCTTTAAAACTTGTTGTGGTTTGTAATTTGAATTTGGTGTCGATATTTCGAACAAATATGTTGTGCTATTTTCAAACTTAATTTATGGATAAACATCTACTGGTTTTATCATATAGCTTTGTTATGATTGAATGCTATGGTATTAAGAAAGTCACACCAATAATCACGCTTCCGCAAAAGTCAGGGTGTGACACATGGATCCATGATATGAAAGTTGTGCCATCAACCTATCATCAGTGTATCAAGATTCCTACCCCTTGGGGGGTTGTCAAGGTGGAAAGTGATCAACAAGAGGCAAAAGAATGTTATTCTTCCTCGATGAAATCTTCAACAAAGCCCAAAGCAGGATAGAAATTAAAGATACGAGCCCAGGATATCGCGGAGGCTTCAGAACAGGATGTTAAGAAAATTCGGATGTCTCGGTGCTCGTGGGAACCAATATCCCTCAGGATATTGAAAATCAGTTGACTAACTTTTTGAAATGCAGGATGTCAACATTCGCATGGAAACATGAGGATATGACAGGTATTTCCAAAGATATTATAACTCACCAGCTCGGAATTGACAGGTCTTTCAAGCCTATTCAGCAAAAACGAAGGAAGTTTGCTCCTGAACGGAACGCAATAATTCAGGAAGAGGTTGAAAGATTATTAAAGTCCAAGATGATTAGGGAAGTCAAATTTCCCAAATGGCTAGCAAATGTAGTTGTGGTTCACAAGAAAAATGGGAAATGGAGAGTTTGTGTAGATTACACAGACTTGAACAAAGCATGTCCTAAAGACCCGTTCCCTCTGCCTCATATAGACTCAATGGTGGATGCCACTGCCGGTCATGAAATGTTAACCTTCACGGATGCATCCTCAGGATTCCAGCAGATACAAACGGAACCTTCAAACCAGGAGGATACTGCTTTATGACACCATCAGGTATTTATTGTTATACTGCTATGCCTTTTGGTCTGAAAAATGCATGTGCAACATATCAAAGATTGGTGAACATGATGTTTAAAGAAAAAATTGGGGGACACCATGGAAGTGTACATTGATGATATGGTGGTAAAATCCAAGAAGGATGAGGATCATCTCCGGGATATTGAAGGAGCATTTGATATCATGGACCAGTACAATATGAAACTAAATCCTGCCAAATGCCATTTTGGAGTGGGGGCAGGAAAATTTTTGGGATATATGGTGACAAAAAGGGGGATAGAAGCAGGCCCGGAAAAAATTAAAGCTATCCTGGATATCAAGTCACCTTCCAATATGAAAGATGTACAAAGACTAACAGGGCGAGTAGCAGCATTAAATAGGTTTATATCGAGATCCTTGGAGAAATGCAAGGAATTCTATGATATCCTGAAAAGAATAAGAAATTCGAATGGGGAGAGAAGCATGAAGTAGCCATGCAGGAATTGAAACAATATCTTTCAACTGCACCTCTGTTAATGAAGCCCGAGGATTGTGAACCATTATCCCTGTATCTTGCAGTATCAGGGAATGCAGTAAGTGCTGTTCTGGTAAAGGATCACGAAGGTCAGCAGTATCCTGTATATTATGTTAGTAAAAGTTTATTAGATGCTGAAACTAGATATTCTCACTTAGAAAAATTGATATTGGCCCTAGTTATGGCATCGACTAAGCTTAGACATTATTTTGAGACACATAGGATTCGTGTTAAAACTAATTATCCTGTTAAAAATGTGCTTAGAAAACCTGAGATGTCGGGTAGAATGGATAAGTGGTCAGTAAAATTAAGTGCCTATGATCTAGTATATGAACCTAGAAATCATATAAAGTCTCAGGCTCTAGCAAACTTTGTGGTCGATTTCAGTAGTGATATTCAAAATGAAGTAGACCTAGAAGTACAACAACTAGAAGAAACCTTAGCATCCTGGACGTTATATACTGATGGTGCATCTAATGTGAGAGGTGTAGGATTAGGTATACTACTAAAATCGCCACAGGGGGACATATTACCCCAGGCGATTAGGTGTGAATTTTCTGCCACTAATATTGAAGCAGAATATGAAGCTTTGATTGCAGGATTAGAGTTGGTCAGGAATATGAATATTCAAAGTTTGCAAGTATTTGTTGATTCCTTGTTAATTAATAATCATTTTAATGGATCCTATGCAGTCAAAGGTGAAAGGTTAATCGAGTATCTTGAAATTCTCAAAAATTAGCAGGATATTTCGATGTTTTTACACTTGAACAGGTACCAAGAGAGGATAATGCTGAAGCAGATGCCTTGGCAAACTTAGGATCATCAGTCAGAATACCAAAAGGAACTCAGATACTTATCCTATATCCTGCTGTGGATCTTTTCAAATGTCAGGATAAGGAAGTAGCAAGTATCCAGGATCCTGATGATGAGTATCCTGAGGAGGATCCTAAGTCCTGGACGACCCCAATCATGAAATACCTCAGAGAAGGACACATCCCAAAGGATGAGAATTCTAAGTCCTTTAGGATGAAGGTATCCTGATTCACTATTATAAATGATGTTTTGTATAAGAAATCTCTTGCAGGACCATACCTGAGGTGCTTGGAGGATCCCGAAACTAAGGATGTACTTCAGGATATACACGAAGAAGATTGTGGCAACCATACTGAGGCAGATCGTTATTCTCAAAGGTGTTAAGAACAGGATACTGTTGCCCAACAATGAGGAAAGATGCTGCATAATATGCTCGAAGATGTGATGCGTCTCAAAGGCACAACAATATACTACATCAACCTACTTAAACACTGTATCCTATTGCTTCCCCTTGGCCATTCATGAATTGGGGTATGGACATAGTGGGAAAGTTGCCGAAAGCTCTAGGAGGAAAAGTTTTTATGCTGGCAATGACGGATTATTTCTCCAAATGGGTTGAAGCTGAGGCATTTGTTCAAGTCAGAGACAAGGAAGTAGTATCCTTCATAAAAAGGAATATCCTGACTAGGTTTGGGATACCGGCCGAGATAATTTGTGACAATGGCTCTCAGTTTATCAGTAAGAGGACTACTGCCTTTTTGCAAGAGTTGGGGAATCAAAATGATCACATCTACTCCGGTACATCCTCAAGAAAATGGACAGGCAGAATCCTCGAACAAGATAATTGTCAACAATTTGAAGAAGGGATTAGGAGCTAAAAAAGGAAGATGGGCAGAAGAGTTACCATTTGTTTTATAGGCCGACAGGACAACAGTAAAAAGTGCAACTGGGCAAACCCCGTTTTCCTTAGTATTTGGAGCAGAAGCAATGATCCCAACAAAGACGGTGATACCTACAGCAAGATCCAACCTCCGGGATCCTGAGAAGAATCCTGAAGCTCTATGCCAAGAATTGGATACTGTCGATGAGACAAGGGATGCAGCAAAGTTAAGAATGGCAGCATACCAACAGAGGATATCTAGAGCATATAACAAAAACCTAAGGACTAGAAGGTTTCAAGTTGGAGATTGGGTACTAAGGAAGGCTTTTCAGAACACTACTAATCCTGCTAATGGAAAGTTGGCTCCAAAATGGGAAGGGCCTTATGAGATTGAATCGGAATCTGGGAAAGGAGCATATCGGCTTAAGGATATGGAGGGAAATGTATTGCCAAGATCCTGGAATGCTATACACCTCAAAGCCTACATTAAGTGAGTTTAGAATTTAATTTCTAACGCAGGATGGTATGAATTCTATCTCTTTTCAATATAATTTCATTTTATTCCTAATGAACCCAATACAGAATTAGGCATCGGAGGCGTGTTAGCCAAGCTAACACCCACCTTAGTTTAAGGTTGTTTTGCAGAATATGCTTCGGGATATAACCCCAGGATATACACTCAGGATGAATCAAAAGTTTAGTGGATTGGCCCACTCTCTCACGTTTAAGGGATTCTGATCCCTTCACAGGTTTAAAGGTATTCACCTTTCTCTTGAATTGGGTTTAAACACCCCGCCTGGAGCGCAAGTTATCTAGGGATAGTTCAAGATAGCGGGACCAGTCCATGTAAAAGTGGCTGACAATTTCGTTATTGTTGGCTATATCCCGGTTCCTAAAGGTATATGAGGATTGATCACCCTCTCTCACAAAAGGGTATTTTCATATTCTCTAAGGTTTAAAGGTTTTCACCTTTCTAAGTCTTGGAGTTAATACACTCCCGCCTGTAGCGCACGAAAATTTGGGATTATCCCCAGTATACTTAGGGTTTATCCCCAGAATATTGAGGATCTATCTCCCGGATGTTTAGGGTTTATCCCCTGTAATACTAAAGTTACACATAAGTGTAAGATCAGTTGTGATTGGTGTACAAAAGTTCCTAAGTGTTTAAAAACGACGTATACAGGGGACATTCCTCTCAAGGTATTGTGAAAAGCTTAAAGGATCAAGTTTGGGCTTGGTTCACTAAGTTTCCCGGATTGGGGACATTTTCGATGGAAAGGTTGCAAAAGAATTGAAGTTTAAGAATAGAGGTGTATTCTATTTCTGGTATGATCTCTCCTTTTTATTCTCTAAAAGCCTTCTCTAAATTATCTAAGTTTTTGAAACTATGTTTGACAAAAGTCTTGATAGAATATTTATCCTGACCAGGATATACACTTAGGATATTTGGTCAAAATATTTGAAATAATATACTAAGATTAAAAATTGAAACTACATTCGAATCAAACAACACATATCAAAATTTGCAAAGCAAGAATGAACAACAATATATAAGGCCAAAAAGTTTAGTTTATTAACATTGCAAAAGGTTGTGCATTTGGTTACATCTCAAACCGAGACCCATCCACCAAAAGCACAATTAGTCTTTAACCATATTTACTTAACAATTGAAGGCTTCGTCTTGAAACTCAAGATACCTCCACCTTCAATTGTTAAACTGTTCAAAATAAAGCATACTAATGATTGATGACCAAGG
The DNA here is from genome assembly GCF_002127325.2 of Helianthus annuus. Classification (NCBI taxonomy): domain Eukaryota; kingdom Viridiplantae; phylum Streptophyta; class Magnoliopsida; order Asterales; family Asteraceae; genus Helianthus; species Helianthus annuus. The sequence goes on from NC_035439.2 coordinate 8,944,604, forward strand.
GCTTCTGTAACACCCCGTGTTTTCAAATGTTAAAGTGAAAGTCAAAGTCCAAGTCAACTTTGACTTCTTTGACTATTAGTCTATTTTATGTTTATTTGTATTATGTGGAGTAAGTGTGGTAATCCAGAAAGGAATCGAAGTAATCGAATGTTTAATCGACGCGAACTGATTTACGACTGTGAATAGTAGGAAGTAATAATGCGATAAAGTTAATCAATCAATAATCAAGCTAATCGAATCATCAATTGAACTCGAAACTCAAACTATACAAATTTGGTAATATATTACTTGTGTGTGTGCCTTATGTGTTACCTGTGCATGCTTACTTTGTGTGGTATTCAATCGAATCAATCGAAACTCGAATCGAAACTCGAAACTCAATCGAATGCAATCGAAATCGAATCATGATAGTTAGTGGAAAAGAGGCTACGCGAGATATAGATGCTTGTATGTAGATATAGTGGTTGGGACTAAAAGTAATTTGATAGGGAACTCTATCGTACTGGTATCATCTTCAATCGAAATCGAAATATCAGAAATCGTCGCACCGAACACTCGAACCAGGTTGTGGATCGATCAGGCTGTCAGCCGATCGAACAGCCCGGCTGATCGGACGAACTGTCCGATCGAGCAGGCTGTCCGATCGGGATGCCTGACCGATCGGCCAACCCTTTCCTCTTTGGGAAGCCTATAAATAGGGTTGTCATTGTCATTCTTTCCACTTTTGGAAACTCTCTGACCGACCAGCTCGTGCTCCCCTTCTTTTCTCAGATTTCTTCCGATTTCGGTAAGTTTTCATCCTAAATCTTGTACTTTCTTGATCAATACACACTCCTACACCTTTCTATCTTTCAAATCTTGAATTCTAACCATGAAATCATCCAGATCTAAGCATTCTAGGATGATGTCATCATGGTGTACTTCAAGAACATCCTGTTTTGGTCTCATTCCACCAAGAATCACTTGGATCTAGCCGATTTCCACATAAACAAACTAAGATCTATTACAGATCTGAACATTTACATGGTGTGAAGGATTGAAAGAAGGATTTCCAACTTTCTTTCAACTCTTTTACACTTAATGCCTTCAAACCGATAGAAACGGAGCTCGGACCAACACACTAATCATTCTAACAGCTGTGTGGTTCATGATTTGGATTCTATCTACGAGGTTCACCGATTTCGGGTTAAACGTTAAACTCCCGTTCCGAACCGTTCACCGGCCGGATTTGGGTGATTCCTGTCCGAGCAGGGGAAACAGGTAAGAGCGGAAGTGTTATGGTTCAGCTCGATGTCGAAATACCTCGATATAACGTCAAATAATAAGAGCAGCCAAGTGTTAGACGAACAAGCCGACCAGGTCAGGATGCTGACCGAACGGTTAGGCTGTCCGAACGGACAACCCAACCGATCGGACATGTCAGCCGATCGACCAGGCCAGCCGATCGGCTAGCATATGGCCCCACACTTTGACAAATTTCATAAAGTATGGTATTGAACGAGGTACTGTTCGATCGAACGACTGTTTATCAACATTACTCCTCGGATCATGAGATACTATACTTCAACCCTTAATCGATTTTCAACTCGTTCGTCGTATTGAAGTGACACCCGATCGAACATGCCGTCCGATCAGGTGACATCTCATTGAGAAATCAACTAGAAGTGTCAAGCCGATCAGATTAGCCGGCCGATCGAACATACTGTTCAATCGATCGACCTGAAAGGTAAGAACACTTCAGTGTTCTCAAATACTACAACGAAAACTTCGAAAGGACAAACCATCATACACAAACACATCCTACCCAAAGGAAGAAACAATCCACTCGAACAGGCCAGCCGACCGGCCGATCGGATAGGCTGTCCGAACAGACTGTCTAACCGAACGAACAACCCGTCCGATCGAACCTGCTGTTCGATCGACCAGGCTGTTCGACCCATCATCACTTGTTAACCTGCAACACGTAGAATGTTACTCATCGTTATGCTATCGAACTATTCAGGCTAACCCTAGTTTCAAGCGCTCCCTTCAATCCATCAATCAATCACTGTGAGTATACTCGAACCCTTTTTGCTTTAACACTTTTGGGTGTTACATACGTTACTTATAAAAATCACAATCAAACACACTACTCAATTATTTGAAAGCTAACTGATTCGCATGTATTACGTGACTAAATGAATGCTTGTTGTTATCTTTACACGTGGAATGCTGTCTACCTGCCTTAACGACGCAGTACTATAGTATGGACTCAGCAACCGTTCACACGGGGGTTGTTAAGGACAATTACTTGCATGGATTACGGTGGTAATCATGTATTGCGAACTGTCTCGGACAGTTAACCCGCAGTCACTGGTATCGATAGATCCATGTCGATAATTAACATGCTTCGTTTTCCTCTGTGTACGTGCTGGTTATGCGTAAACTATTTCGAACTCTATATGCTATTATCAAACTTGTATGCTCACCTTTACATTATATGTATTGACTTTATTTTAACGTATGTGACAGGTGTTTAAGATATTTGCTTGCTAGGAAAGCGAGGCTAGAATAAAGCTCTAGAGCCCCCAACAAATAGTTGTCGGTCCGGAACAAGTGTCTAGGGCATAGTTATCTGTAGATCTTGTCATGCTGGGTCTTTAGGAGCATTTGAACAATATTTTATTATTTACATTTAAAATCTGAGTTGTCGAAACAGAATACTTGACTGGTTGTTATCTGTAATAATTTGTTTATTGTTTGGGACACGGTATGGGACGTGTTATTTAAACTAAATAGTGATAATAGTTGTTATGGAAACTACTGGACAATCTGTTTCGCTCAGTGCCATGCCCTGATGATTCCGCCATCGGTTGGGGTGTGACAGCTTCGTCCTGAAACTCAGGATCCGTCCACCTTTGGCCATCATATTGTCTAAGTGTAGGAAAGTAAATTGTTTAACATACAGGAAATTAAATTGTTTGTTCAACCACAACCATCAAATTTAAAAAAAGTGGGCTCCTGCCTCGGCATCAACATCCATCATCGCCCACTTCGCTGCCTTCAAGCAGCACCACCCTCTTCAACCATCGCGTCCTCACCAGCATCCGGTCCAGCGTCCTTCCCAGCATCGTTTTTAGCATCACCTCCGGTATCAGCAGTCTTTTCGGCTACTTGGGAAGGCTCCTCGACCACAGGTTTTGCAGGATGTTCCACAGGATTGCCGCCAAGATCTCTTAACTTTGCCTCCCAAATGTCAACGTTCCAGGAAGGGCATTCAAAGCCCATGGCCTTGGCTTCATAAGCCATTTTTAGCCTGGCTTGGAGGAGAGAAATAACAATAGAGCTCTTTAGTCCTTCCCGATAATAAGCCGTATCATGCTCATGCTGGACCTGAGCAGCGACAAATTTGGCTTGAGCCTCATGGGTAGCCTTCTTCATAGCGGATTGATGCTCCTGGGTCATCACCTTGAATTTGTCTTCATAGTGCTGGGATTTGGCGGCGGCGATCATTCCCTGATCAGTAATGGTGACTTCGACCTTTTTCAACTTGGACTCCAGCATGTTGTTGAGCCCGCAGGATTCCTCATACAAATGAACTAAGCGTTCGAGACCCTGAACTATGATGAATAGGTATTAATATATACTGATTAAGATATTGGTTGAGCATATATGTGCAGGACACGGAATAAGGATCTGTACCTGGTTAAGGAAAGAGGTCATAAACCCGCTTGCCTCGACGAACCCATGGTTTTCGTAAGGAAACATTTCAAGACTGGCGGGAGAGTTGGTTTCCTTCCTCTTTCGGGTGCTAGAGGCTCGGGTCTTGGTGGCTGGTGAAGGTTTGGGAATGACAGCGGCCTTGGAGCTGGTAGGCTTGGATGAAGTAGTTGGCTTGGGACCTAGCTCCTTTTTGACATGAATAGGACCGGAATAACTGTCCAGCTCTTCGAGGTCAAAAACTTCTAGAGTTTTGACTGGATAAAATACCCTTACCAGACATGTCAGATGAAGAGTATTGACTGGAACTTGGAAGGTGTGTGGAAAAGCTCCTATCACTTTCTGGTAACCGGTAGAAAGCTTGGATTCTTTCTTCAGATTTCTCGGTAGGATGAGCTAGTTCTCTGAAATTCGCTGCATAAAGTGTAAATAAGAGAATGTCAGTACAGGATATAGGCTCAAGATACCCTTGGGGATATTCCTAAAACCCTAAATCCTACCGGTGGTTAACCACTTCACCGGAAGACTGTTACCCTCGGCGATGGAATCTCGCCTGACAAAGAAGAACTTTCGTTGCCATCTGTCCTCATTTTTGGTCGCCTTAAGGACGAGGGGGTTACTGGATGTAGAGAAAAGTAAGAATAGGCTAGAACCATAAGATTGAAGACGATAAGCAATGGGGATATCTTCAATGCAAAGGTAAGGGACATGAAGGGCCTTGATCTGATTTAGCACAATCAAGACCCTCCAAACCATGGGTATCGTTTGAGAAAAGCTAAGGCCGGTTTTGCGAAAGAACTGATAGGGGAGGATTTTCCAATCCTAAGGATCACGGATCCTCAAGTATTGCAAGGATCATGGATCCTCAATTCTATTTGAATTAAGGATCCTCAGTAGGTGTTGCAGGATCAGGATTCAGGATCCTTATTGTTATCCTTATACTAACGATTGTCTTTATTATATGTGAGCTTGTTTTGCAGGAGTATGGGCATGGACTAACACTTACCGATATTCTTGGGGAATATGCTCTCAATATTCCGCACGTGCATGGCTTTGTGAACGTTATGGAGATCGTGGGGAGCTTGCACAATTAGTGGATTGTTAGTTATTTTGGTTATTTCTAATTTTAAAAAGGGGATAACAAGCTTGAGTTAGAACACTTGGCTAATTTTAGCAAACACATACTCTCAAACAGCTCTCGGCAGTTTACTTGGCGATTTCATACACTTTTGCACTTTTGCACACTAGTGATCCTTGTAACAAGCTTGTTATCATCCCGAGTTGTAACATCTTTCTGTTTAATCTTAGTTGGTGATCGGTAGTTTCCATCACCCGAGGTTTTTTATGCCGGAGATCATCTCTTGATCAAGGGCTTTTTCCTTGTATAAGTCCTAGTGTCAATTGTTCATTACATTTGCAAGTTGTTCATACAATTGTTCATAAATTCAAGCATCATACCTCACAACAAAGGATTTGGTTGCATTATCCTTGCTTGATTTTTGACCAAAACAGTTTGGCGCCCACCGTGGGGCAATTGGTGCTTCATTCCTAAGAAGTTTTTGTTTTGTGACCATTTTGGTTCACTACAACCAAGCAGATGGCTTCTTCAGCAAAGAGCACTTCAAGTTCAATGCCGACAATCAGTTCTTCACAGGGTGTTCCACCTCTACCTCCACCACCTTCTGGATCTTAGAAGAATGCTGAAAATGCTGCAGGATAAAACCAACGAAAGGATCCTCAAGGAGATTGGTGATATCAAGAAACAGAAGAGATCAGTGGAGGACCATTCTCCATTGATACCTAGGTCTCTGAATTTTGACACTCTGGTCATAACCTCCCAGCATTCTGCAGCTTCGGATGTCCAATCCCTGGGTGGATTAACAGGCATGCGTTATGGATCGTCGGCAATGACTCAGGCTCTAGGATCCTACTTTCAACCATCGGGATACTCTGTTCAGCATCAGGGATCTTTCTTCCAGCATCAAGGATCCTTCACCAGCTCATGAGGGTACATGGGGACACAGCTAGCTCAAGGATCCTCTCAGGTTCAAGGATCCTCTCAGCTTCAAGGATCCTCTCAGGTTCAAGGATCCTCTCAGGTTCAAGGATTCTCTCAGGTTCAAGGATCCTCCTTTCAGCCTCAAGGATCCTCATCGCAGGTTTTCGGATCCATTGATTATCCTCCAAGACCCCCATTTACGACACATCAAGGACCCAACGTCTTTCAAGATCAGGGATCCTTAAGAAGTATGCAGCCTGGAAGTTTAGATGTTCATCAAGGAGACTTCATTCCAATGCAGACCATTGCTTCTTCTGGTCCTTCTGTCATACCAGAATCCCGTCAATATGGATTCACATCCGGAATTCCAAACTTGAATCCTCCGGGAGGTAACACTTTTAATAATTCTTATAACACTAACCATGGCTCTATGCAGGATACAGGTATCAATCAAGCTATGGCTAGGGAATTACAGAAGCTGAAGGATATGATATCCAGCGTTCCAAGAGTGGTTAAGCCCATTCCTGAAATTGTAGATGGGAGCCATAGGATATCTCGTTTTGCACCACCTATTTGTGATGCTGAGATACCCAAAAGGTTCCAAATACCAACTATGAAGTTGTATGATGGTTCAACGGATCCAGAAGAACATGTAGCTCAATATAGATAAAGGATGGAGATCAACCCCATCCCGGAGAGGTTAAAAGAAGCATGTCTATGCAAGGGTTTCAGATCCACACTCACAGGATCAGCTCTTAAATGGCTGCTAAGTCTTTCCCCTTACTCTATTACTTCATTTGCTAATCTAGTTAACCTGTTTAATAGTCAATTCTCATGTAGTAGAAAGTTTGAACGATTAACTAGTGATTTATATAGGGTAACACAAGGTCAAAATGAATCACTTAGAGATTATATCACTAAGTTTAGTAAAGAATCCTTGGACATTCCCAATTTGGATATTGCTACAGCTGTAGAAGCCTTTAAAATGGGTTTACTTAGGGATTCATTATTCTATGATGATCTTGTCATGACCCCTTGAAGGAATCTTGATGAAGTGAGAACCAGGGACCTTAGATTCATCCGATTAGAGGATGATAAAAGGTTCCAGGAAAGACTGGCAGGATCCTCAAAACAGGACAAGCAAGGATCCTATTTCAAGAACAACAAGTTCAAGTCCTACAACAAGTCTGATAACCAGAATGTGCATGCAGTAGAACAAGAAGAGGATGATGAGGATTATCCTCCAATTCTGAGTACTGTTTTTCTGTTGATAACAATGAACTAATTCTTGCAAGGCAGAATCTAGGTGAGAAAGCAAGATGGCCAAGGAAGAGTGACAAACCAGCCGCAACAAGAGACAAGTCCAAATGGTGTGCATATCATGAGGATTCCGGACATCTCACTGAAGAGTGTATTGCCCTTAGAAAAGAAATTGGTTACTTGTTAAGCAAGGGGCATTTGAAGGAGCTTTTGGGGAGGAAAAAGTCAAGGATCCAGGATCCTGAAAAGGTTCCAGAAAGGGCTCCTGCCCCTCCAGCATTTGCACAAGTTATTAACTTCATATCGGGTGGATCAGACATTTGTAGTACTTCCTTTTCAGGAGCCAAGAGACATGCTAAGGAAACCAATATGGATAATGGGGATAGACCCATTCGAACCTCCACTTTCACCAAGGATAAAATCATAACTTTTGATGAGGATGACCGTGTTGATATTCAGGATCCTCATCATGATGGTCTTGTTATTACTTTATTTATATCTAACCAATTTGTTCGCAGGATCCTGATAGATGAAGGAAGCTCAGTAAACATCATTCAGCTTGATGTCTTCAAGAAGATGAACATCCCTGAATCGGATATTGTACCAAGATCCTCAGTTCTTGTGGGATTCAGTGGAGAAACCAAGAAAACATTGGGGGACATCAAACTCCCCATCTATATTGAAGGACTTCATTCTTATAAAAAAATTTGTGTTATAGATTGCTTATCCTGTTGTAATGTTATCTTTGGCAGGCCATGGATACATGACATGAAGGCAGTCCCATCTACTTATCATCAATGCGTGAAGCTTCCTAGTCCATGGAGAGTGGTGAAGATTGAGAGTGATCAACAAGAAGCTAAGAACACATCATCAATGAAACCTGCCTCAAGACCGAAGGAGCAATAGCAATTAAAGTATCCTTCAAGAGATGTCTTGGAGGCAAGAGAGCAGGATGTGAAAGAAATCCTTATGGATCCTCATGATCCTGAATCAAAGATCTACATAGGATCAGGGATCCTTGGTAATATTGAAAAGGATTTGGTATCCTTCCTCAAGAGGAGACAAACTACCTTTTCCTAGAAGCATGAAGACATGACAGGTATATCTAAAGATATAATTACTCATAAACTTGGCATTGACAGGTCATTCAAGCCAATCCACCAAAAGAGGAGGAAGTTTGCACCAGAAAGGAATGCTATTATCCAGGAAGAGGTAGACAAATTACTCCAAGCAGGAATGATTAGAGAGGTTAAGTATCCAAGATGGTTAGCCAATGTGGTTGTTGTTCAAAAGAAAAATGGAAAGTGGAGGGTATGTGTCGATTTCACTGATTTAAACAAGGCATGTCCCAAGGATCCTTTCCCATAACCCCACATTGACTCCATGGTCGATGCTACCGCGAGTCATGAATTGTTGACTTTTATGGATGCTTCATCTGGATTTCAACAAATTCAGATGGAACCATCCGATCAAGAGGATACAACTTTTATGACCCCAACTGGTATATATTATTATATTGCTATGCCATTTGGACTAAGAAATGCAGGTGCTACTTATCAAAGGCTAGTCAATATGATGTTTAAGGAACAAATTAGACACACTATGGAAGTCTATATAGATCACATGGTGGTTAAGTCCAAAAAAGCTGAGGATCACCTTAGAGACTTGGAGGAAGCATTCGATATCCTTGATAAATTTAATATGAAACTAAATCCTTCCAAGTGTCACTTTGGTGTGAAAGCAGGAAAATTCCTAGGCTATATGGTGATAAAAAGAGGCATTGAAGCAAGTCCAGAGCAAATTAAGGCTATTGTGAATATTAAATCTCCTGCCAGTGCCAAGGATGTGCAAAGATTGACAGGCAGGATCGTAGCCTTGAACAGGTTCATATCCAAGTCATCAGAAAAATGCAAGGAATTCTATGATGAAACCAGAAAAAGGGGATATATTATCCTTATATTTGGCGGTATCCTCCAAAGCAATAAGTGTAGTCCTTGTTAAGGATCATGAAGGTACACAACATCGTGTTTATTATGTAAGTAAGAGTTTGCTTGATGCTGAATCCAGGTACTCACATTTAGAGAAACTTATCCTTACTTTAATTATGGCATCTACTAAGTTAAGACATTATTTTGAATCTCATGCCATTATTGTTAAGACTAACTTTCCAATTAAGAATGTTCTCAGGAAACCTGAAATGTCAGGAAGGATGGCCAAGTGGGCAGTGAAGCTTAGTGCTTATGATATAAGATATGAGCCTAGAACTGCCATTAAATCCCAAGCCTTAGCTAACTTTGTGGCAGATTTCAGTTGTGACTTGCAAAGGGAAGCTGAGTTAGAGTTCCAACAGCTAGAGGAAACTAAGGATCCTTGGATACTCTTTACTGATGGAGCTTCTAATGTTAAAGGAACTGGGCTTGGAATACTACTAAAATCGCCACAGGGGGACATAATACCCCACTCCATAGCTTGTGAGTTTCAAACTACTAACAATGAGGCTGAATATGAAGCCTTGATAGCTGGTTTGCAAATTGCCAAGCATATGAGGATCAGGTATCTTGAGGTACATGTAGATTCATTGTTAATTACTAATCACTTTAATGGATCCTATGCTGTTAAAGGTGAAAAGCTAATCAAATATTTAGAGATAGTCAAAGAATTGACACTCTCTTTTGTTTCCTTTTGTTTGATACAGGTACCCAGAGAAGAGAATGCAGAAGCTGATGCATTGGCCAATCTAGGATCATCCTTGAATATTCCAGAGGATATCAATATCCCTATTATCCATATCCTAACCCCTACTATTGAGGATCATGTAGCTATGGAGATAGGAGAGGATTCTTCAATTATCCCTAGTAATGATACACAGTCTCACTCAGGATCATGGATCCTTCCAATCATGAGATATATCCAACATGGAGAGATTCCTACAGGAGAAAACCCCAGGGCTTTCAAAATTAAGGTATCTTAGTTTAAAATATTGTATAACATGCTATATAAACGATCTCTTGCAGGACCATATCTAAGATGTATTGAGGATCCTGAAATCCAAGAAGTCCTAAAGGACTTTCATGAAGGAGATTGTGGAAACCACACTGGGGGCAGGGCATTATTCTCAAGGATCCTAAGGACAGGATACTATTGTCCTACTATGAGGAAGGATGCTGCGGATTATGCCAAAAAGTGTGATCCTTCTCAGAGAAATAGTGACATCCTTCACCAACCAGCAGAGCTCTTGCATCCTATGTGACACCTGTGTCACCACGAGCACCAAACAAATTCCAAATCAATGAAATATTGTGTTTCATACTTGGGATTTGTATAAATATGTGTATCTTTTGCACATATCAATTCTTGTTCAATTCCAAGCTTTAAATCGCTTTCTAGAAAGTTATACGCGCACTGGTGCGTAAACGTAATCAGTTTAACGCGACAAACACACCGAAATAGTGAAATAGGCTTAACATACCTTAAATGACCTTTAAATAACTTAGAAATAAGTTTTGGAAGGTTTGGTATGGCAAAAACAAGTTTATTCGATCGCAGGGACTATTTGCGTCAAACTGTGAAACTTTACCGATTCGAAAGGCAGCGTACAGTCCGGAACTTGATCATAAGCTAAACATACCCCATATAACCTAAAACTAGCTTCGAAATAAGCTATAAGTGGTTCGGTGTGCGAAAATATGCTTACATGATCTTATAGGGACTAAAAGTGTCAAAAACGGCGTAAGTTTGCATTTTCTCGCATATCTTACGTTCTGACCACATCTGGACACCCAAAATTTTTGTATACACTAAAATATTTTTATTTTAGTGATCGGCATGCAAAAATACCACTCGTCGCTTAATTTGGTTCATTTTCGCGTCCGTTTGAGTTTCATCGTAATTTAACGAACATCGACCGTACGACCAAACAAACCGACATCCGAGATATTTTTGAACATGTTTTGAGTTCCCTATACTTTAACTTCATTTTGGAGCCTTGAAATGAGGTTAACGGGGCTTAAACGTGTCAAAAATAAGCCGAAATCCAAGTTTCTGAAGTGCAAAGACCTGTTTTGACATTTCTGCCAAACTTTCCTCAGGCGGGGCGCGTAAGACTTCTTTGAGTCTTACGCGGGGCGCGTGAGAGTGCCAATGACCAGAATGTTTGTTTTTGCAAACTGTTGAAAGATCAGAGACTGTTTATGCAATGTCTTTGTGTGGTAGCCAAGTTATCTCTTCCCCAAGGCTTTGTACCTGCAACAAACAAGTGTAAGGCCATGATTTAACGCTTGGAAGCTACAAAAACATGTGTAATGATCTTGTGTTCTTGCTACAAGTATAAATAGCCCAAACATTTCATTTGTTCATTGCTCATTTCCTCCTTATCATCTCTACAATCTGGTTTGGGAGCTCTCTCAACTGATTGGAACTTTATTCTTTGTAGAAAAGATAGCAAGGACCTTTAGTGAGCCTTCTTTCATTCTTTTATTGCTTTCCTAGTTTAAAAAGTCAAACAGTGTTTGACTTTCAGTTTAACCAGTCCATGGTCAACGCAAAGTTCGGTTGAACTTTGCAACGTGATTGTAATCACGATGGTTATATTCCTTAGTGATTATAATTACTGATTACCACGTTAACTAGGTGTAGTGACGAGTCAAAGTTTCGGTCAAAATGCGTTTTAGCACGCATTTTGCAACGAAACTACTTTAGGGGTATCAAAACACTTTGTTTTGATACCAAATCAGTAGGTTAAACATGTTTTGACATGTTTAACTCATCACTATTAGTTAGTGCTTGTTTAGGGCCGTAAGTTAAGCGGTCTAAACAACCGCTTACACTTTCGAACCCGACCCGTTTGGTCGATCTTTAGGATCCGACCAAGCTTAGTTAGTGATCATAGTTGCATAGGGAATAACCACTGAGGTTATACCTTATAATCACAAAGGATTGGTTATTTGTATGCTAGTTAGCTTGTATGCACATAGGAAATGACCAAAATGCCCTTTTAAAGCATAAATCCGTATTTTGACTATGTGAACATATTTTTGACATATAATCTGAATTAGTAACATGTTTAGGCATAATTTGGCATGTAAGACTTGACATAGCACATAGTTAACCATCCGAACATAGTTTTACGCAAACGACGCATTATAGTGGCTTATACTACCATAATGGGTCGAAACGGGTCAAAAGCACTTAGGTAGACTTCCAAATCAGAATGTTAGGCCTATTAAATCATGCCATATGAGTTCCAATACTCATTTGATTTATAGAACTTCATTCTATCCTATCTCCCGATTTAGGATCCGATTGTTTAACTTAGTGATTCCATACTAGGTGCCACTTGATTCCTTGATTTCTCGAGCTTTGTTAGGACACTTAATCAAGGATACTTGCAATCTCAAGTGAGTACATAGTCCCCTCTTTTACTGTTTTCAATTGTTTTGGGGTGAAACATATATGCTTATTTGTTATTTTCATGATTTTAAACTATATGATTACACATGCTTAATACATATTCTTTTGACAAATTAAACAATTACCTATGGTTTAAACACTGATTTTCAAAACTTATAAAACTAATTGTTGGATTGTACCTAATTTTATACATTCAACCAGCCGATTGGTAGTATAATATAGCACTATAGGACTAGACACCCCATTCCTATTGTATGGAATGTCAGAAACCAAATTTTAACCAAATAGAAATTGCCTTTGTGGTATTTCAATAGTCTCCAAAGTGTAGTTTGATACACTAAGGCTTGATTGAATATCAAATCACACTTTCTTTGTATATGTTGATATACTACAAAAGTACAGTTTGATGTGCTCTCAAATGTGATCTACCAAAGTATATTTTGATATACTAAGTACAAAATCCAACATATGTTTTAACATACTACTTTGTTATTTACCAAAGCATAGTTGATATGCTATTTTTTTAACCAAAGCATAGTTTGATATGCTACTGTTAACCAAAGTATAGTTTTATATACTACCAACTTTGATATTTCTTAAACTAAAGTATATTTTGATATACTACCAAAAGCATAGTTTGATATGCTACTATTTACCAAAGTATAGTTTGATATACTACCAACTTTGTTATTTCATAAACCAAAGTATAATTTGATATACTACCAAAGCATAGTTGATATGCTATTTTTAAACCAAAGCATAGTTGATATGCTATTTTTAAACCAAAGCATAGTTGATATGCTTTTTTCAAACCAAAGTATAATTTGATATACTATCGATACTTTTATCCTTAAACCAAAGTATATTTTTGTCTATACTATAAACCCTTTTCCAAAATGACACGTTTTCAGAAACAAAACTTTTACATTGGATTCATGGCTATTTTGAAAACATAAAACCTTTTCCTCCATTATCCAATTCCATGAATCTAATACATAAAATCCTATGTTACTCACAGGCATTTTTATGCTGACGTATCTGTTTTCATATATGTTTCAAGTACTGCTATGTGATGATTGTTGATGCATGCTACACATAGGATGGACTTGTGCCTTAGCGACTTTAAAACTAAGAAACAATTATTTGTATTTATCTGATTTGTAACAAAATATTGAGTTCAATAATTCAATAAAACAAACTATTTGATCCATGGTTGTGAAACAATGATTCTATTACAACACTCCCCGACGTTTCCGCCATGATTTGTTGTTTTACGTGGTCGGGGTGTGATGGAAAAGTCGGTATCAGAGCCAATGGTTATAGGGAATTAGGTTATTAGTAATACTTTGACCTAGACTATAACCTTCCTAGGACCCTAACACAAGTTATCTTGTGTTTAGTCTTAAAATAATACACTTCACCTATCCTTAGGTGATTAACAAAAACAAAACACAATTCATTCTCTCGAGTCAAAATTTTTCAAAACATCACAAGAAGTCATCTATCCTTTGAAGATTTGTTTTTAGGCTTTAAAGCCTTTGGTGTTTTTCAAAATCTCGTCAAAGTTTGGGTCTAAATAATGTGAACACTTGCAAACTGGAAGAGTGAATGCCTGTACCCTGAGTTTTCTGTCTAAGGCTAGAGTGTTCGTACAAATCCGCAGTATCGGACCAGTCACTCTTACCTGGGAACTCTTGGGGTGAGTGTTCACTTATAGGCGAGCATGTCTTCAGTGATACATTATATTGACCTATTTACTTTGATTTGTCACAGTGTCGTTGGTTTGTTTTAAGTAACGAACAAATGATCACAATCCTTATGCCTTGTTGATATTCTTAACATCCAGTTTTGAATATCCAATAACATCTCACTCGTTTTTCCCTCATGTTTCTTTGCTCTTTTAGAATATGCCTCCTCAACGTGATCAAGCTCAGGATGCCACTTTGGCAACCTTAATCACTCAGCAAATCATTGCTGTACTCCCGAACCTTATCACCCAGATAAATTAGGCAAACAATAACAATAACAATGTTCAGTGCACCTTTAAGACATTCAATTCATCCAAACCACTTACATTTACTGGGTCAGAAGGGGCCACTAGGCTCCTACAGTGGTTTGAGAGTCTCGAAAACACGTTTCGTCATGTACAATGCCCAAACGAGCGAAAAGTTGAGTTTGCGTCGAGTGTATTTCAGAAAAGAGCACTCACATGGTGGAACGGTGTAATGACAGATCGAGGTGCCGATGTGACAATGGCTCAAACCTGGGAAGAGCTTCGGGCTCTAATGATGAAGGAATTATGTCCTCGTCATGAGCTTAGGGCTTTATTACGGGAATTTGATGATCTCAAACAATACAGCGGTGAACATCGAGCCTACACTGATCGTTGCGAGGAATTGAGTCTGTTATGTCCTACCATGGTTACGCCTTTGGATAAGGCGATTGAAAGGTACATCGATGGCCTTCCTGACCCAGTTCATGATATTGTTACTGGTAGCAACCCTACTACCGTCAGACAAGCCATTGAACTATCTGCCACCCTGACTGAATCTCAAATCAGGAAGGGTAAGCTTTTCCGAAAAGGCGATCCGATACCATCTGACAAGACAACACAAGAAAAACCAAAGGATAAACAGACCGAGTCCTCTAAGAAGTCGAAGAAGCGTAAGGCTTCACAAAACTTCACAGTGGTCGCTCAGAATGATCAGGTTGCACCAAATCAGCCAGCACAGCCTCGTGTTAGGAAGAACTATATTGGTACTGCACCTTTGTGCAATAATTGCAACCGTCATCTTGTAAATCAAACACCGTCTCACAAGTGTACCCACTGTGGGCGATTGGGACACTTGGTCAATACATGTCGCCATGTTATCCAAAACCAAAATGCTGCAAATTCTACTGCTGTTCAAGCACAGTTTCCACCTGGATCGTGCTATAACTGTGGTGATCTTACTCACTACCGGAACAATTGCCCGAGACTTGTTAATGCAAATCCAGCACGCAGATGAGCATTTAACATAAACGAGGAAAATACAAATGACAATGCAGCAGTGAACAATTAGACTTTTATATTTTCCTTGTTTGTTATCTTTTGACATTTGAGACAATTCAGTTGTTATAAATAAAATGGTTGTTCCAATTTTATTTCCAAAACTGATACGATTGTGTGTGCGTTGGCATACCTCTACAATACCGACACCAAAGAACCATGTTGTTTCCAGAACAAACTTCTCATGTGGTTCTTCCATTTTGTGATCACTTGTGATCTTCCCTAAAATCCCAAGTACTAGTTTCTTTTAAAGAGACAAAAGTACAGAGTACAAATTGTAAATTCTTAAGCAAATACTTGAAGTACCACTTCAAATCCCTGATTTGATATCTAAAGGCACTTTCGTAGGTCCTTAACTGGACCCATGTATTGTGACTATGTACACGATTATCAAGTACATTTTGCTTCGTGTGTTGCCTTAACATGCCTAGTATATGGACTTCAAAACATATTCATTACACAAATTCCAAATCCTTACAAGATCTTCCTATCTTCATAGTTAGATTCTTGAGCATGTTTTAAGTACTAATTGAAGTCCGTGATTGGATTGCAGGTGTACTTCAAAATGCATTAATTCACAAACGAGCTAATAACTAAATTAACGAATACAAAATTTGGTGATTTTGTGTTTATGTGTAGTTCTAAAGCTCGTTATCTAAGTCCTGGTGCCTTCCGTATTTTCATATGTTAGATTCTCAGAAGGATACTCAAAGTACTGTCTTAAATCCTTAAGGGGCTTCTATGCAAATAGTAAGAACCTTGGATTCCAAAGTGCTTTATCAAAACGATTATTTGGTTCAAAATAAAAAAGATCCCTTAAATGGTCTATTTAAAGAGATCATACGACGATCTAGATAAGGAGATCATGTGTTGATCTAGTTAAAAATATCGTTCGTTGATTTAATTAAAAAGATCTTTTGGTGATCTAGTCAAGTCATTTCATGTTCATCCGATTGATTTTACCCTACACATTATGAAATGAACTGTGCGGACTGTGCAAGGAATTACGTAATAATGGATGCATACGCAATTATGGAATTCAGTGCACAGAAACCACATCAAGTTTTATCATGTGTTAAGACCTATAGTGATGAGAATAACGAGACGGGAACAATGTAAGAAGGGCATGGTGGATACGCCGCTGGTACTTCCTATATATAAGTGTTCCTTATTACATTGCGAAAGTAGCGTTATTTAAATTACTAGAAGTCCTGGACCTTGGCCAATGTCATTTTATTTTTCAATCTCCGACTCTGATTTTGAGCACACACAAGTTTCCTATAATAGTCTTCATAGGAAACCTCCTCCTATCCATTACTCGAAACTCCATGTTTTTGTTATTGCAACAACGACATTTTGGCAGTTAACAGATTCGCTAAGATACCAAACGTGACCTAGAGTTTTACTTGGGAAACAGAGGATTCATTCGAAAGAGAAACAATCACAGTTGTCTTCACAAGTTTCCTCTAGAACTAAATTTCGGGACGAAATTTCCTAAAGTAGGGGAGACTGTGACACCTGTGTCACCACGAGCACTAAACAAATGCCAAATCAATGAAATATTGTGTCTCATACTTGGGATTTGTATAAGTATGTGTATCTTTTGCACATATCAATTCTTGTTCAATTCCGAGCTTTAAATCGCTTTCTAGAAAGTTATACGCGCACTGGTGCGTAAACGTAATCAGTTTAACGCGACAAACACTCCGGAATAGTGAAATAGGCTTAACATACCTTAAATGACCTTTACATAACTTTTAAATAAGTTTTGGAAGGTTTGGTATGGCAAAAACAAGTTTATTCGATCGCAGGGACTCTTTGCGTCAAACTGCGAAACTTTACCAATTCGTAAGGCAATGTACAGTGCGGAACTTGATCATAAGCTAAACATACCCCAAATAACCTAAACATAGCTTAGAAATAAGCTTTGAGTGGTTCGGTGTGCGAAAATATGCTTACATGATCTTACAGGGACTAAAAGTGTCAAAAACGGCGTAAGTTTGCATTTTCTCGCATATCTTACGTTCTGACCACATCTGGACACCCAAAATTTTTGTACACACTAAAATATTTTTATTTTAGTGATCGGCATGCAAAAATACCACTCGTCGCTTGATTTTGTTCATTTTCGCGTCCGTTTGAGTTTCATCGTAATTTAACGAACAACGCGACCGTACGACCAAACAAACGACATCCGAGATATTTTTGAACATGTTTTGAGTTCCCTATACTTTAAATTCATTTTGGAGCCTTGAAATGAGGTTAACGAGGCTTAAACATGTCAAAAATAAGCCGAAATCCAAGTTTCTGAAGTGTAGGGACCTGTTTTGACATTTCTGCCAAACTTTCCTCAGGCGGGGCGCGTAAGACTTCTTTGAGTCTTACGCGGGGCGCGTGAGAGTACCAATGACCAGAATGTTTGTTTTTGCAAACTGTTGAAAGATCAGAGACTGTTTATGCAATGTCTTTGTGTGGTAGCCAAGTTATCTCTTCCCCAAGGCTTTGTACCTGCAACAAACAAGTGTAAGGCCATGATTTAACGCTTGGAAGCTACAAAAACATGTGTAATTATCTTGTGTTCTTGCTACAAGTATAAATAGCCCAAACCATTTATTTGTTCATCACTCATTTCCTCCTTATCATCTCTACAATCTGGTTTGGGAGCTTTCTCAACTGATTGGAACTTTATTCTTTGCAGAAAAGATAGCAAGGACCTTTAGTGAGCCTTCTTTCATTCTTTTATTGTTTTCCTAGTTTAAAAAGTCAAACAGTGTTTGACTTTCAGTTTGACCAGTCCATGGCCAACGCAAAGTTCGGTTGAACTTTGCCACGTGATTGTAATCACGATGGTTATAATCCTTAGTGATTATAACTACTGATTTCCACGTTAACTAGGTGTAGTGACGAGTCAAAGTTTCGGTCAAAATGTGTTTTAGCATGCATTTTGCAACAGAACTACTTTAGGGTACCAAAACACTTTGTTTTGATACCAAATCAGTAGGTTAAACATGTTTTGACATGTTTAACTCGTCACTATTAGTTAGTGCTTGTTTAGGGTCGAAAGTTAAGCGGTCTAAACAACCGCTTACACTTTCGAACCCGACCCGTTTGGTCGATCTTTAGGATCCGACCAAGCTTAGTTAGTGATCATAGTTGCATAGGGAATAACCACTGAGGTTATACCTTATGACCACATAGGATTGGTTAGTCGTATGCTAGTTAGCTTGTATGCCCATAGGAAATGACCAAAATGCCCTTTTAAAGAATAAATCCGTATTTTGACTATGTGAACATATTTTTGACATATAATCTATATTTGTAACATGTTTAGGCATAATTGGGCATGTAAGACTTGACATAGCACATAGTTAACCATCCGAACATAGTTTTACGCAAATGACGCATTATAGTGGCTTATACTACCATAATGGGTCGAAACGGGTCAAAAGCACTTAGGTAGACTTCCAAATCAGAATGTTAGGTCTATTAAATCATGCCATATGAGTTCCAATACTCATTTGATTTATAGAACTTCATTCAATCCTATCTCCCGATTTAGGATCCGATTGTTTAACTTAGTGATTCCATACTAGGTGCCACTTGATTCCAAGATTTCCCGAGCTTTGTTAGGACACTTAATCAAGGATACTTGCAATCTCAAGTGAGTACATAGTCCCCTCTTTTACTGTTTTCAATTGTTTTGGGGTGAAACATATATGCTTTTTTGTTATTATCAGGATTTTAAACTATATGATTACACATGCTTAATACATATTCTTTTGACAAATTAAACAATTACCTATGGTTTAAACACTGATTTTCAAAACTTATAAAACTAATTGTTGGATTGTACCTATTTTTATACATTTACCCAGCCGATTGGTAGTATGATATAGCGATATAGGACTAGACACCCCATTCCTGTTGTATGGAATGTCAGAAACCAAATTTTAACCAAATAGAAATTGCCTTTGTGGTATTTCTATAGTCTCAAAAGTGTAGTTTGATACACTAAGGCTTGATTGAATACCAAATCACACTTTCTTTGTATATGTTGAAACACTATAAAAGTACAGTTTGATGTACTCTCAAATGTGATCTACCAAAGTATATTTTGATATACTAAGTACAAAATCCAACATATGTTTTAACATACTACTTTGTTATTTACCAAAGCATAGTTGATATGCTATTTTTAAACCAAAGCATAGTTTGATATGCTACTGTTAACCAAAGTATAGTTTGATATACTACCAACTTTGATATTTCTTAAACAATGTATATTTTGATATACTACGAAAAGCATAGTTTGATATGCTATTGTTTACCAAAGTATAGTTTGATATACTACCAACTTTGTTATTTCATAAACCAAAGTATAATTTAATATACTACCAAAGCATAGTTGATATGCTATTTTTAAAGCAAAGCATAGTTGACATGCTATTTTTAAACCAAAGCATAGTTGATATGCTATTTTCAAACCAAAGTATAATTTGATATACTGCCGATACTTTTTTCCTTAAATCAGAGTATATTTTTGTCTATACTATAAACCCTTTTCCAAAACGACACGTTTTCAGAAACAAAACTTTTACATTGGATTCATGGCTATTTTGAAAACATAAAACATTTTCCTCCATTATCCAAAGCCATTACTCTAATACATAAAATCCTATGTTACTCACAGGCATTTTTATGCTGATGTACCTATTTTCATATATGTTTCAGGTACTGCTATGTGATGATTGTTGATGCATGCTACACATAGGATTGACTTGTGCCTTAGCGACTTTAAAACTGAGAAAAAATTATTTGTATTTATCTGATTTGTAACAAAACATTGAGTTCAATAATTCAATAAAACAAAACTATTTGATCCATGGTTGTGAAACAATGATTCTGTTACAACACTCCCTGACGTTTCCGCCACGATTTGTTGTTTTACGTGGTCAGGGTGTGACACCCTATATCCTCTTCTTGGCCATTTATGAGATGGGGAATGGATATAGTTGGTAAACTTCCCAAGGAACCTGATAGAAATTTGTTCATGCTTGCTATGGCTGATTACTTCTCCAAGTGGATAGAGGCTGAAGACTTTGCTCAAGTCAGAGAGAAGGAAGTGATATCCTTTATAAAAAGAAATATTATTACTAGATTTGGTATCCCTTCTGAAATTGTTTGTGTAATGGATCCCAATTTATTGGGAGTAGAACTACTAACTTTTGTGACAGCTGGGGGATTAAGATGATAACATCAACACTAGTGCACCCACAAGCTAATGGTCAAGCAGAATCATCCAACAAGATCATCATCAACAATTTGAAGAAGAAGCTTGGATCCAAGAAAGGAAAATGGGCAGAAGAACTACCTTATGTACTATGGGCTGATAGAACAACTCCCAAGAATGCTACTGGCCAAACTCTATTTTCTTTGGTATTTGGAGCAGAATCAGTGATCCCTACAGAGATGGTGGTTCCTACTGCAAGAACAAGCATCCGTGATCCTGAAGGAAATGCTGAAAACTTGGTTCAAGACTTGGATACTATAGAAAAACTCAGGGATTTGGCAAGGATAAGGATGGTTAGTTATCAACAAAGGATGGCTAGAGCCTACAATAAGAATGTCTGGATCAGGAAATTCCAAGTTGGTGATATGGTGTTAAGGAAAGCATTTCAGAATACCACCAATCCTGCTGATGGAAAATTGGCACCAAAGTGGGAAGGCCCTTATATGATTGAAGCTGAAGCAGGAAAGGGGCATATCGATTGCTGACAATGGAAGGTGATTTGCTACCAAGAGCATGGAATGCTGTCCAATTGAAGAAATATTTCATGTAGTAAGGATCTAGGATCCTCAACCATTTTCATGATCGATATCCTCGAAGGATCCTTACAGGATGGAGGATCCTCATTTTGGTAATGATCTAATCTCAAACTATTTCATTCGTTAATTATCCTATATACAAGGAGAAGGATCATGGATCCTTTATCCTCTTTTCACCTGATTCTGAGTTTTGAAGAAGGTTCATGTATCTTTAATAAAGGATTGAGTATCCACTGAAGTCTCCAGTTATTTGGGCTTGACCCCAGTTATTTGGGCTTGTCCCCAGTTATTTGGGCTTGTCCCCAGTTATTTGGCCTTGACCCCAGTCATTTGGGCTTGACCCCAGCTATTTGGGTCTGTCCCCAGAATTGCTAGTAGCGCACGATGATCCTGGTACAGTTCATGGCAATGGGACCAGTACTCGCTTTAGGGGCTGACAATTTCATTGTACTGGCTGTATACGGGATCCTACGGATAATGGTAAACGTACCATACATCCATTCCTAAGGTTTCTAACGTTTTCAAGTTAGCTAAGGTTTTGGCATTTTCATGTCACTAAGTTGGATAGTCGCTAGTGAGGGCCATACTCCAGTTTTCACAAGATCCTTTGGGTTTGTCCCCAGTTTTTTGGGCTTGTCCCCAGTTTTTTAGGCTTGTCCCTAGTTTATTGGGCTTGTCCCCAGAATTGTTGGGCTTGTCCCCAGTTACTAACTCTTCTCTTATTTTGGCTTAGTCCCAAGTTATGTTTCATTTCAGGTTTTTAAAGATTAAAAAGCTAAGGATCCTTGATCCTAACCTTTCATTATGGTTTTTCTTTTGGTTATTCTGATTATCAATGTTAAAGATTTAGGATCCTAACTTGGATTCTCAGGTATGATCCTTAATTACTTTCATTTTATTCATTATTTATATAAGTGACCCTTATCCTTTGACAACTGGATTTATGATCCTTGAACTATACTACTTTTTAGAATTTGTCGATTATAGGATATTTGATCTTTGATCATATCCTAAACTTTTTGAGATGAATTATTAAACCTTTACTCTTTACTTATGAACTCAAATAAAGTCTATCACAACAGATTGAAAAACAAAGCAAACACAAGAATAACAACACTCTATAAGCCAAAAGATTAAAGTTTTATTTATTTATCAAAAGTTAACCCTTGAAGGTTGTCAAAATTGCCAACCCAAGTTTCTACCAGCAATACGTGGCCCGTCCACTTGGGTTGGCAAAGGGTGTCCATTGTTAACAGGTCTTAAAAGTGCAGGAAATAAAAGATGGTAGGATAACAAGTGGTTTCATCCCCCAAACAGAGGATCCCTCCACCACCTATTATCCTACCTATTGTCCAAGGATCCGTGATCCACAATCCTAAAAACTATTGTTCAAATACAACCCAACATTGTTTCAAAACATCACAACCAAAAAACTTTCAAATCCTAAAAAAATGGGCTGCGACTACGTCTAGAAATATCCATCATCGCCCATTTTTGCAGCTCAAACCTTGGCTGTATCACCACCAGCATCCGCACCTCCAACTTGATCCTTCCCGCTGCCACTTGCCTCAATCGCCAAGACCTTTGTAGCCTCCTCTTTGTCATCCAACTTAGCCAGCTTCGCCTTCCAGCCCTCCTGGTCCCAAGTGGTCCTGTCGAAGTCAGGATCCTCAGCCTCCTTGGCCATTTACAGCTTAATCTTGTACATGGTGATGGCAGCAGAGATTTTAGCATCCTCCAGCATCTCATGCTTCTCATGATCAGCATCAATTTGGCCCATCACCACCTGCTTCTTTGCCAGATTGAGATCTTTTTCGAGGGATGAGATGGTTTGGTCCTTGGCCAGGAAGATCTTTTGGAACTCCAGATGCTTCTGCTCAGCCTCTTCGACAAGGTAAAGTTTAGGATCCTTTATCCTCAAGTGGACAGGATAATTAAGCAAAATCGGTGATCCTTACATCAGCAAAGTATTCTTCAAACTGGTGCCGGATAAGAGGCAAGCCTTCCAGATCATCAGCCTTGGTAGCCTTCCTTTTCTTTCCTCCTTTACCCTTGGAGGTAGTGGGCTTAGGCATTGGAGCGATGGGACTGGCAGCAGTTTTCTTCATCCTGGAACGGGCAGTGCCAGTGTCAAGATCACTGACACTAAAGCGAGTGGACGACCTTGAAGATTTTCCAGTGCCTACCAATCCAAAACAACAGATAAGTATTCTTGTTTTATTTTCATTTAAACATTTAATTATATATTGTTAGGGGAGGATTTCCTAATGACATGTGATCCTTAAGTGTTATCCTGTTTGGTGATCCTTACTTCTGTGACAGATAGTGATCCTCAGAACTGCTTCAGGATCAGGATCATGGATCATCCTAAGGATCCTTATACTAACGATTGTTCACTTTGAATTTGGTATTGTTTTGCTGGAGTACCGGCTTGGACTTGGTCATGGTGACCTGGGGCATATTCCCTTCAATTCTGCACGTGCTTGGCTATTGTGAACGTTATGGAGAACGTGGGGAGAAGGCACGAAATGCGGACAGTTAGTTAGGCTAGATATTTTCTATTTTTAAAGGGGATACTGTTAGGGGAGGATTTTCTAACAATTAGTGATCCTTACTTGTTATCCTAATAGTGATCCTTACTTCTGTGACAGATAGTGATCCTTAGAAGGCCTTCAGGATCAGGATCATGGATCACCCTAAGGATCCTCATACTAACGATTGTTCGTTCATGTTTTGTATTGTTTTGCAGGAGTAATAGGCTTGACTTGGTCTTGGCAACGTTACTATGGAATATTCCACGGGTATTTCGCACACGTTTGAATGGAAATGGACGTTGTGGAGAACGTGGGAGCATGGCACAAAAATCGGATAGTTTGTTAGCTTAGTTAGCTTTTATTTTTAAAGGGGTGACGAGCTATTTTTAGAACACTTAGCCACTTTCAGCTACACACATTCTCGTACAACTGCATTCTTGAAGCTTTCAGCAAACACTTAACAGTTTTCACACACTTTTACACAGTTAACCATAGTGATCCTTGTACCTAGCTCGTCACTATCCGAAGTTGTAAACATTTATTGATTTATTTGAGCTTGGTGATCGGTAGTTTCCATCACCCGAGGTTTTTTATGCCGGAGATCATTTATTGATCAAGGGCTTTTTCCTCGTACAAATCCTTGTGTTGTTTGTGCAATTTACATCGAAGTGATCCTTATTATTGTTCTTCATTTCAAGCATCATTCCCCATAACTAAGTGTTTGGTTGCATTATCCTCATTAGATTTTTGACCAAAACAGTTTGGCGCCCACCGTGGGGCAATTGGTGCTTCATTCCTAAGAAGTTTTTCTGTTGGTGATCATTCCGGTTCATTGCATACAAGTACATGGCTTCATCATTGAAGAATACCTTTACTGCAATGTCTGCGGTCAATTCGTCTCTGGGCATTCCACCTTTGCCTCCACCACCTGCTGGATCTCAGAAAAATGCTGAGAAGAAACCAACTCCCATTTTCTCCAAACCTCCAACTTCTTCTACTTCTTACACTCCTACTACTAGTGAGATGTTTACTTTGATTTTGCAGATGAAGGATTATATTCGGCAACAGGATAAGACCAATGAAAGTATTCTCAAAGAAATCAGAGATCTCAAGAAAAAAAAGAAAGCGGCAGAGGATCATTCCCCACTGGTGCCCAGATCTTTGAATTTTGATACTCCGGTGATCACTTCTCAGCCATCGGTGGCTCCAGATGTTCAATATGTGGGTTGACCAAAAGGAGTGCACTATGGATCAACAATGGTGACTCAGGCATCAGGCTCATATTTCCAGCCAGCAGGATCCTACCCTCAGCATATTGGATCCTTCATGAATTCGGGAGGATACTCAGGAGCGCAGCAGATTCAAGGATCCTCCTTTGTTCCAGGATCATCCCAGGTTCAAGGATCCTCCTTTGTTCCAGGATCATCCCAGGTTCAAGGACCCTCCTTTGTTCCAGGATCATCCCAGGTTCAAGGATCCTCCTTTGTTCCAGGATCATCCCAGGTTCAAGGATCCTCCTTTGTCCCAGGATCGTC
The DNA here is from genome assembly GCF_002127325.2 of Helianthus annuus. Lineage (NCBI taxonomy): Eukaryota > Viridiplantae > Streptophyta > Magnoliopsida > Asterales > Asteraceae > Helianthus > Helianthus annuus. The sequence goes on from NC_035439.2 coordinate 8,969,915, forward strand.
CCAGTTTCAGGGATCCTTCCAGATGCCAGGATCCTTGAGGAGTTTGCAAACAGATGTCCATCAGGGAGATTTTATTCCGATGCAGACCATTGCTTCTACTGGCCCTTCGGTCATTCCAGAGCCTCAACAATATGGGTTCACATTTGGTGTTCCTAATTCGAACCCGATGGGAGGTAACACTTTTAATAATTCTCTTACCACTAACCATGGATTCATGCAGGATACAGGTATCAATCACGCCATGTCCAGGGAGTTGCAAAAGTTGAAGGATATGATATCAAGTGTTCCGGGAGTGGTCAAACCTATCCCGGAAATGGCAGATGGGATCCATAAGATATCTCGTTTTGCGCCACCAATCTGTGATGCTGAGATACCCAAGAGGTTCCACGTACCAACCATGAAGCTATATGATGGTTCAACGGATCCTGAAGAACATGTAGCACAATACCGGGAGAGGATGGAGATCAATCCAATCCCAGAAAGGTTAAAGGAAGCATGTTTGTGCAAAGGATTTGGATCCACTCTTACTGGATCAGCTCTCAAATGGCTGCTAAGTCTTCCCCCTTACTCTATTACCTCATTTGCTAATCTAGTTAACTTATTCAATAATCAGTTTTCTTGTAGTAGAAAATTTGAACGATTAACTAGTGATCTATATAGGATAACCCAGGGTCATAATGAATCATTAAGGGATTACATTACCAAATTTAGTAAAGAATCCTTAGACATTCCCAACTTGGATATAGCCACGGCTGTTGAAGCCTTTAAAATGGGATTACTTAGGGATTCATTGTTCTATGATGATCTTGTTATGACTCCATGCAGGAACTTAGATGAGGTAAGAACCCGGGCACTCCGGTTTATCCGGCTAGAGGATGACAAGAGGATCCAGGAGAGACTAGCAGGATCCTCAAAGCAAGAGAAGCAAGGATCCTCGTTCAAGAACAACAAATTCAAATCCTATAACAAATCTGATAACCAGAACGTGCATGCTGTTGATCAGGAAGAGGATGATGAAGATTATCCTCCAATTTCTGAATATTGTTTTTCTGTTGATAACAATGAACTAATCCTTGCGATGCAGAATTTAGGTGATAAAGCTAGATGGCCTAGAAAAAATGACAGACCAAATGCAACCAAAGATAAATCAAAATGGTGTGCATACCATGAAGATTTTGGGCATCTCACAGAAGAATGCATTGCATTGAGAAAGGAAATTGGATATTTGTTGAGCAAGGGGCATCTAAAAGAGTTATTGGGGAGAAAGAAGTCAAGGACTCAGGATCCTGAAAGGATCCCAGAGAAAGCTCCAGCCCCTCCATCGGACGCACAAGTTATAAACTTTATCTCTGGAGGATCAGACATCTGTGGTACATCCTTCTCAGCAGCTAAAAGGCATGCAAAGGAAACTAAAATGCATAATGGAGAAAGACCTGTTCGAACATCAAGTGTCTCTGATGGAAAAGTCATAACCTTTGATGAGGATGATCGTGTTGATATCCAGGATCCTCATCATGATGGTTTAGTTATTACTCTTTTCATTTCTAACCATTTTGTCCGCAGGATCCTTATTGACGGAGGAAGCTCAGTGAACATTATCCAGCTTGATGTTCTAAAGAAAATGGGTATCCCTGAATCGGATATCATACCAAGATCCTCCGTGCTCGTGGGATTTAGTGGCGAAACTAAGAATACCCTGGGGGACATTAAACTCTCAATATACATAGAAGGCCTACATTCTTATCAAAAATTTTGTGTTATTGACTGTTTATCTTGTTGTAATGTTATCCTTGGCAGGCCCTGGATACACGATATGAAGGCAGTCCCATCTACCTACCATCAATGTGTGAAGCTTCCTAGTCCTTGGGAATAGTCAAGATTGACAGTGATCAGCAGGAGGCTAAGAACTGCTACACTTCATCGATGAAACCAGCCTCGAAGTCAAGGGAGAAATAGCAATCAAAGTATCCTCCAAGGGATGTCTTGGAGGCAAGAGAGCAGGATGTGGTAGAAATCCTCATGGATCCTAATAATCCTGAATCCAAAATCTACATCGGATCAGGGATCCTTGGCAAAATGAAAGAAGACCTCGTATCCTTCCTTAAAAGGAGGAAAACTACCTTTGCATGGAAGCATGAAGATATGACAGGTATATCTAAGGATATTATCACTCATAGACTTGGCATTGACAGGTCATTCAAACCAATCCACCAAAAAAGGAGGAAGTTTGCACCGGAAAGAAATGCCATTATCCAGGAAGAGGTAGAGAAATTGCTCCGGGCAGGTATGATTAGAGAGGTTAAGTATCCGAGATGGTTGGCCAATGTGGTTGTTGTTCAAAAGAAAAATGGAAAGTGGAGGGTATGTGTCGATTTTACAGATTTAAATAAGGCATGTCCCAAGGATCCTTTCCCATTACCCCACATAGACTCTATGGTGGATGCAACAGCGGGTCATGAACTGTTGACTTTTATGGATGCTTCATCTGGATTTCAACAAATTCAGATGGAACCATCTGATCAAGAGGATACGGCTTTTATGACTCCAACCAGTTTATATTGTTATATTGCTATGCCGTTTGGATTAAGGAATGCAGGTGCAACATATCAAAGGCTGGTGAATATGATGTTCAAGGATCAGATTGGACAAACTATGGAGGTTTACATAGATGATGTTTTGGTCAAAAATCACACAAGGATAATGTAACCAAACTTTATGTAAACGGGGTATGATGCTTGGTTAGCTATGAAAGTAAAGGATCACTTCTGTGATGAATATACAAAGACACAATGATTTATACGAGGAAAAAGCCCTTGATCAATGTATGATCTCCGGCATAAAAAACCTCGGGTGATGGCAACTACCGATCACCAACTTCAATATAATAAAAATGTAGTTACAACTTCGGATGATAATGAGCTGAGTACAAGGATCACTGAGTGTCTAAGTGTTGAGAGTTGTGTCGTATGTTGTGTGTGTTCTTCCGAATGAGGAAGATGGGTATTTATACATGTGTAGGTAACTTATTTTAGGTAGATAGACCACTAATCAGCTCATTACCCCTTTAGAAATAAAGATAATCTAGCCTAAATTGCTGCCCTTAGATCAAGCCATGTTTCCATATCCGGCACAACGTTCATCTTCAATTCAGCTCTTGCCATATTTGTAAAAGCGCGTCCCTGGATCACGATATGTAGGGCATATCCTACTAGATATTCCTGCAAAATAATATTGTAGTAATCGAAAATGACCGTTAGTATAAGGATCACCTCAATGTCCCGTGATCCTGATCCTGAGGTCCGGCTGAGGATCACTGCCTGCCAAAGAAATAAGGATCACTGGTTAGGATCACGTATAAGGATCATTCATAGTAAAAATCCAGCCCTAACAATTGCCCCCAAAATATAAGGAGTTAAATGTAAATAGATGAGTTATATTTTGTTTTGAGCTTATCTCTAACGGACGATTCCGATTTACTAGCCGTTGCACATGGACTAGCCGTTATGATATTTACGTCACTGATGTGACAATCCCTGCGAATCATCATTATAAATAGGAGATAGGGTTAGGATCACTTTGTATTTAAATTCGAAGTATCTCCCTTTATAATCGTCACCGAAGGCTTTGATCAGGTATCATTTTCTTCTTTCTCTTCTTTGCTCTGTTCTTTCTTGCTTTTACTCTGTTTTTTGTCTCGAACATGCTTCTTCGGAATTCACCGCACAAAGGCTCTAAGAAGGATAGTCCCTTGAAAAGCCAGGGGATTATCAAGGATTCTCCTATGGAGAGGTGCTGTTTTACCGATATCCAGATAGACAAGATTCGCCATTGCTTCCCGGCGAATGTTGTTTTTAAGCCTTTTGACCCTACTGCTTTGAGTGATTTTGTTTCGGACACTTGGGTGGCCTTTCCTGCTACCCCTTTCCTCATCGGGTACTCATATCCTTTTCCGACATTTACCCAATCCTTCTTTTCTCTTGCCGGCATCTCATATATCCAAGCTATGCCGATGATCTGGAGGGTTCTATATACCTTCGAGAGGATCATCGAGCAAGAAGGGATTGATTTGGGGATGTCAGAGTTAGCTGAACTTTATGATCTCACCACCTTTGGTTCTCACCGGTACTTGTTGAAACGGAAAGCTGGGGAGGATCATCCAATCTTCAAGGTTACCAAGAATGATAACAACTGGAAACGTCGATGTTTCTTTGTTAAGAGGGATTCCATCCCGGATGGAAAGGATCTGCCCGAGGAATGGGCCACTCATGGTAGGGTAGAGGATCCTTGAAGGATCACTATCAGTCCTGTCTCTTATGATGAGGATCACTGATGTCTTTTCTTTTTTGCAGCTATCTCTGTTGCTCACTTAAAGTTGACCCCTGCTGCCAAAGAAAGAGTGTTAGCTTTCAAGAAGCTTAATCCTGAAGTCAGAAGCTTCCAAATCATTATCCAAGATTCTCAAGAGATATCCTCTGCATCTGCCACAATGTCAAGTAAGTATCCTCATAGAAAATAAGTTTTATGTGAAAGTATTTAATTTAACAAGGGAACTTATCTTGTTTTTGAATTGTGTAGGTGCCGGAAAGTCTGCCAGGTCCGTTAAGTCTGCCTCCAAGTTTGGGATCAGTGACCTTGCCAACGTCACTTCCTCAAAGAAGAAAGCTCCCGCTGCTAGCCCTTCAGTCTCAGCTCCTAAAGCGTCCATTCGGGGCAAAGGGAAAAAGAGGAAAGCTTCTGATGAACTCCAAGGATTCCCTCTCCTTCGTCAGCAATTTCTTGACTATGTAAACGAGGTGAGGATCACTGCCCCTGTTGGTTATCTAGTATCTTTCGAGGATCACCTGATTCCGAGCTTGTCTTTATTTCTTTTGTTTGCAGAAACTTGCTGAGATTGAAACTTATCTTGGCAATGTTGAGGACCAGGAGAGCCAGATTGCCGATCTTCAGCAAATGGGTGTGTTGAAGGATCTCAAGATAGCGGATCTTGAGAAGGAACTCCAGGCCACCAAGGATGAAGCTGCTCAGAGGCTGATTGACATGGATAATGAGAAGCAGGAGATCATCCAGGATGCCAAGGTCTCTGCCGCAACTGCTATGTACAGGATACAACTACAAATGGCTGCGGAGGCTCAGGATCCTGCCTTTGACAAGAGCTCATGGGATGTTGAAGGTTGGAAGGCAAGGCTGGTAGACTTGGATGATGAGGAGGATGCTGAGGAGATCCCCATGCTGAAAGGTGGTGATGCTGGCAAGGATCAGGGTGAAGTGAGTGGAGCTGGTGGTGATGGTGCAGCGAAGGTTTGAGCTGCAAGATTGGGCAATGATGGAAACTTCTAGACATAGCCGGAGCCCAATTTTTTTTTTGTTTAGTGGTTGTGATGTTTTAAAACAATGATGGTCTGTATTTGAACAATAGTTTAGGGTTGAGGATCCTGGATCCTTTGAACAATAGGTAGGATTACAAAAGATGGAGGGATCCTCTGTTTGGGGGATGAAGCCTTTGTGATCCTGCCGCTTTTACTTTCCTGCAAAAATGCTAAGACCGCATAGACAATGGACACCCTTTGCCAACCCATGTGGACGGGCCACGTTTTGCTGGTAGAAATGTGGGTTGGCAATTTTGACAACTTTTTTGAAAGGGTTAATGATCCTTTGGTTTAATAATATAACTTTAATCTTTCTGGCTTATCTTGTGTTGTTATCCTTCAATAATCCTCTTATTTCTCAATTGCTCTATTTGTTAAAATAATAAGAGTTGAAAAAGTGTTTAATAAACTTAGGATATGATCCTAGATCAAATATCCTTACATTCAAAGAATTTTTAGTTCAAGGATTATAGGTTCGGTTGTCAAAGTGTAAGGGTTGGTTAGGATAAAGAGTATAATCAAAAATAGTCAAGGATCATACCTGAGGACCCACGTTAGGATCCTAACCTTCACTCAAGACAAACATAGATAAGACTTTGATAATTAATGAGGATCTAGGATCCTTATGTGTTTAGATTTCCAAAACCTGAAAAGTGAGATATAACTTGGGACTAAGCCAATGTAAAAGATAAATTAGTAACTGGGGACATGCCCAAAGTATAACTGAGAATGATCCCAGAGGATCACTGGGGACAAGCCCATAGGATAACTGGGGATGATCCCGGAGGATCACTGGGGACAAGCCCATAGGATAACTGGGGACAAGCCCAAAGGATCGTATGTAAACTGGAGTATGGCCCTTTCTGGCAACTATCCAAACTTTAGTGACATGAAAATGTCAAAACCTTAGCTAACGTGAAAACGTTAGAAACCTTAGGAACGGATGTATGGTGCGTCCACCATTATACGTAGGATCCCAAGTATAGCCAGTACGATGAGGTCGCCAGCCCCGAAAATGGGTACTGATCCCAAAGACGTGAACTATATCAGGATCATCGTGCGCTGCTGGCGGAAACTGGGGATAATCCCAAGGATAACTGGGGTTGGACCCGAGGATCTGTGATGCTTTTGAAGATCTTTGATGATAGGCTGAAGATACCTGAACTATCATAACTCAAATGGTTTGTGAGTAGAGGATGAAGGATACATGATCCTTATCCTTAGGCAAAAAGTAAGAAAATGCAATAGTTTTAGGATAAGCATATTACCTGAGTAAGGATCACCGATATCTCCAGGATCCTTCAAGGATACTTCAATGTAAGGATCACATGCAGGAAGGATCATGTTCACATGAAATATTTCTTTAAGTGAACAGCATTCCAGGCTCTTGGTAACAAGTTTCCTTCCATGGTTAGCAATCTGTATGCCCCCTTTCCTGCTTCAGCTTCAATCAAGTAGGGACCTTCCCATTTTGGTGCTAGCTTCCCGTCAGCAGGATTGATGGTATTTTGAAATGCTTTTCTCAACACCATATCTCCGACTTGGAACTTCCTTATCCTGACATTCTTGTTGTAGGCACCAGCCATCCTTTGTTGGTAGCTTGCCATCCTTATCCTAGCTAGATCCCTGTTTTCCTCAATAGTATCCAAATCTTGAGCTAGGATTGTAGCATTTTCTTCAGGATCACGAGCACTTGTTCTAGCAGTTGGGATCACCATCTCTGTTGGGATCACTGCTTCTGCCCCAAATACTAAAGAGAAAGGTGTTTGGCCAGTGGCATTCTTGGGAGTTGTCCTATCAGCCCATAGCACATAAGGTAACTCCTCTGCCCATTTTCCTTTCTTGGATCCTCGCTTCTTCTTCAGATTGTTGATGATGATCTTGTTGGATGATTCTGCTTGACCATTGGCTTGTGGGTGAACTGGTGTTGATGTGATCATCTTGATTCCCCAACTGTCACAAAAGTTAGTGGTTCTGCTTCCAATGAATTGGGAGCCATTATCACATACAATTTCAGAGGGAATGCCAAATCTAGTTATAATGTTTCTTTTAATGAAGGATATGACTTCCTTTTCTCTGACTTGAGCGAAGGCTTCAGCTTCTATCCACTTGGAGAAATAGTCAGTCATGGCGAGCATAAATACTTTTCCACCAGGTGCTTTAGGGAGCTTGCCAACTATATCCATTCCCCATCTCATGAATGGCCAAGAGGATGGTATGGGGTGTAGTAATTCAGCTGGTTGGTGAAGGATATTGCTATGTCTTTGGCAAGGATCACATTTCTTAGCATACTCTATAGCATCCCTTTTCATGGTTGGCCAGTAGTATCCTGTTCTAAGGATCCTTGAGAATAATGCCCTGCCCCCAGTGTGGTTTCCACAATCTCCTTCGTGGAAGTCTCTCAAGACTTCTTCAATTTCAGGATCTTCAATACATCTTAAATATGGTCCTGCAAGGGATCGTTTATATAGCACATTATTTAAGATTGCAAATTGAGATACCTTAATCCTGAAAGCTCTAGGTTTTTCTCCCGTTGGAATCTCCCCATGTTGCAAGTATCTCATGATTGGCGAGATCCATGATCCTGAATAAGATTGGGCTTCTTCACTAGGGATCATTGCAGTATCCTCTTCTATTTCCATGGCCACCTGATTTTCAATAGCAGGAGCCAGGATATGGATGATAGGGATACTTATATCTTCTGGAATCTTCAAGGATGATCCTAGGTTGGCCAATGCATCAGCTTCCGTGTTATCCTCCCTTGGTACCTGTGTTAAGCTAAAAGAAACAAAAGAGAGTGCCAATTCTTTGACTATCTCTAAATATTTGGTTAGTTTTTCACCTTTAACAGCATAGGATCCATTAAAGTGATTGGTGATCAATAATGAATCTACATATACTTCGAGATACTTTACCCCCATATCCTTAGCAATTTGTAAGCCAGCAATTAAGGCTTCATACTCAGCCTCATTGTTAGTTGCCTGGAACTCACAAGCTATAGAGTGGGGTATTATGTCCCCCTGTGGCGATTTTAGTAGGATCCCTAGCCCTGTGCCTTTGATATTTGAGGATCCGTCGGTGTGTAGTATCCAAGGATCCTTGGTCTCATCCAGCTGCTGGACCTCCAATTCTGCTTCCTTTTGTAGATCACTACTGAAATCAGCCACAAAGTCAGCTAGTGCTTGAGATTTGATGGCTGTTCTTGGTTCGTATCTTATATCGTGGGCACTAAGCTTCACTGCCCACTTAGCCATTCTCCCTGACATATCCGGTTTCCTGAGGACATTCTTAATTGGAAAATTAGTTTTAACAACAATAGTATGGATTTCAAAATAATGCCTTAACTTAGTGGATGCCATGATTAATGCAAGGATAAGTTTTTCGAGGTGTGAGTACCTGGATTCGGCATCAAGTAGACTTTTACTTACATAGTAGATAGGATATTGTGTACCTTCGTGATCCTTAACAAGGACAGCACTTACAGCGGTTGAGGATACCGCCAGATATAAGGATAACACATCTCCTTTTTCCGGTTTTGCTAATGCTGGTGCTGAGGACATATACTCTTTTAGGGCTTGTAAAGCATTTTCATGCTTCTCAGTCCATTCGAACTTCTTATTCTTCCTTAGGATATCGTAGAATTCTTTGCACTTTTCTGAGGATTTCGATATGAACCTGTTTAAAGCTGCTATCCTGCCTGTTAGTCTTTGAACATCCTTGGCATTGGCAGGAGATTTGATATTTATTAATGTTTTGATTTGTTCCGGGCTTGCTTCAATGCCCCTCTGGGTTACCATGTATCCTAAGAACTTTCCTGCCTTAACACCAAAATGGCATTTTGAAGGATTAAGTTTCATGTTGTAACTATCAAGGATATCGAATGCTTCTTCCAAGTCCCTTAGGTGATCCTCAGCTTTCTTTGACTTGACCACCATATCATCTATGTACACCTCCATAGTTTTTCCAATTTGATCCTTGAACATCATATTTACCAGCCTTTGATATGTTGCACCTGCATTTCTTAGTCCAAAAGGCATGGCAATATAACAATATAAACCGGTTGGGGTCATAAAGGCTGTATCCTCTTGGTCAGATGGTTCCATCTGGATTTGTTGGAATCCAGATGATGCATCCATAAAAGTTAACAGTTCATGCCCCGCTGTTGCATCCACCATGGAGTCAATGTGGGGTAATGGGAAAGGATCCTTGGGACATGCCTTATTCAAATCAGTGAAATCGACACATACCCTCCACTTTCCGTTTTTCTTTTGGACAACAACCACATTGGCTAACCATTTAGGATACTTTACCTCTCTGATCATACCTGCTCGAAGTAGTCTCTCTACTTCTTCTTGGATAATGGCGTTCCTTTCTGGTGCAAACTTCCTCCTTTTTTGATGGATTGGCTTGATAGACCTGTCAATGCCAAGTTTGTGAGTAATAATATCCTTAGATATACCTGTCATATCTTCATGTTTCCAAGCAAAGGTAGATTTTCTTCTTTTGAGGAAGGATATCATGTCTTCTTTCATTTTGCCAAGGATCCCTGATCCGATATAGATTTTTGATTCAGGATCACTAGGGTCCAAGAGGATTTCATCTACATCTTGCTCCCTTGCCTCCAAGACATTCCTCGGAGGATACTGTAATTGCTATTGCTCCCTTGGCTTCGAGGTTGGCTTCATGGATGAGGTATAGCAATCCTTAGCCTCTTGCTGATCGCTGTCGATCTTGATTATCCCCCATGGGCTAGGGAGCTTCACACATTGATGGTAGGTAGATGGAACCGCTTTCATGTCATGTATCCAGGGCCTGCCAAGGATAACGTTGCAACAAGATAAACAGTCAATGACACAAAATTTCTGATAATTATGTAATCCTTCCACATAGATTGGGAGTTTGATGTCCCCCAGAGTTTTCTTTGTTTCCCCACTGAATCCTACAAGCACGGAGGATCTTGGTGTGATGTCTGATTCTGGGATTCCCACCTTCTTCAAGACATCAAGCTGGATAATGTTCACTGAGCTCCCTCCGTCAATAAGGATCCTGCGGACAAAATGGTTAGAGATAAAGAGAGTGATAACTAAGCTATCATGGTGAGGATCCTGAACATTGACGCGATCATCCTCATCAAATGTTATCATCTTCCCTTCTGAGACACTCGAGGTTCTAATAGGCCTTTCTCCATTATCCATTTTTGATTCTTTTGCATGTCTTTTGGCCGCTGAGAAGGATGTGCCACAAATGTCTGATCCTCCGGATATGAAGTTAATCACTTGTGCGTTTGCCGGAGGTGCTGGAGCCTTTTCAGGGATCCTTTCAGGATCCTGGGTCCTTTGCTTTTTTCTCCCCAATAATTCTTTTAGATGCCCCTTGCTTAGCAGGTATCCAATTTCTTTTCTTAGGGCTATGCAATCTTCAGTTAGATGCCCGAAATCCTCATGGTATGCACACCATTTGGACTTGTCTTTAGTCCCGGATGGTTTATCATTCTTCCTGGGCCACCTAGCCTTTTCACCTAGATTCTGCATTGCAAGGATTAGTTCATGATTATCAACGGAAAAACAATATTCTGAGATTGGAGGATATTCTTCATCATCCTCTTCTTGGTCGACAACATGCACATTCTTGTTCTCATTTCTATGGTAGGATTTGAACTTGTTGTTTTTGAAGGAGGATCCTTGATTATCTTGTTTTGAGGATCCTGCTTGTCTCTCCTGGATCCTCTTGTCATCCTCTAGCCGGATAAACCTGAGTGCTCGAGTTCTTACTTCATCTAAATTCCTGCAAGGTGTCATAACAAGATCATCATAGAATAATGAATTCTTAAGAAGTCCCATTTTGAAGGCTTCAACAGCCGTAGCCATATCCAAGTTGGGAATATCCAAGGATTCTTTACTAAATTTAGTTATATAATCCCTTAATGATTCATTATTATTTTGAGTTATCCTGTACAAATCACTGGTTAATTTTTCAAATTTTCTACTACAAGAGAATTGGTTATTGAATAAATTAACTAAATTAGCAAATGAAGTAATAGAGTAAGGGGGAAGACTTAGCAGCCACTTAAGAGCTGATCCAGTTAGAGTGGATCCAAATCCTTTACATAGGCATGCTTCCTTCAACTTTTCTGGGATAGGATTGATTTCCATCCTTTCCCTGTATTGTGCTATATGCTCCTCTGGATCCGTTGTGCCATCATACAGCTTCATGGTAGGGATATGGAACCTTTTGGGTACCTCTGCATCACAGATTGGTGGTGCAAAGCGAGATACCTTGTGGCTCCCATCTGCAATTTCTGGGATAGGTTTGACTACCCCTGGAACACTTGAGATCATGTCCTTTAGTTTCTGTAATTCCCTGGCCATAACATGATTGGTACCTGTATCCTGCATGAATCCAAGGTTAGTAGTAGGATAATTATTTAAAGTGTTACCTCCCATTGGGTTCTGGTTAGGGAATCCACATTGCTGGGATTCTGGAACAACGGAAGGACCAGTGGAAGCAATGGTCTGCATTGGAATGAAGTCCCCTTGATGGACATCTAGATTCCCTGTTTGCAAACTTTTTAGGGATCCTGGCATCTGTAAGGATCCTGGTATCTGGGATGATCCTGGAACGAAGGAGGATCCTTGAACCTGGGATGATCCTGGAACAAAGTAGGATCCTTGAAACTGCTGTGCCCCCGGATAGGCTCCCTGATTCATGAAGGATCCCACATACTGAGGATAGGATCCTGCTGGCTGAAAATACGAGCCCGATATCTGAGTCATTGCTGCTGACTTGAGATGTAATCCTCTCGTCTCCCCTGTGATCTGTACGTCTGGGATCCCTGATGGCTGAGAGGTGGCCATTGGAGTCTCAAAACTCAAGGATTTTGGCATCAGTGGGGAATGATCCTCTGCCGCTTTCTTTTGTCTTTTGAGATCTCCAATCTCCCTGAGGATCCTGTCATTAGTTTCATCCTGCCGCTGCATACGATCCTTCATCTGCAAAATTAAAGCAAACACATCACTAGTACTGGGAGTAGAAGAATTCATAATAGAAGAAGATGGAGGTTTAGAGAAAGAAGGGGTTGGTCTCTTCTCAGCATTTCTCTGGGATCCTGCCGGTGGAGGAGGTAGAGTGGCTTGTGCTGAGGTGACTGCAGATATCGCCGTGGAGGTGTTCTTCAATGATGAAGCCATGTAACTCTTCGAAATGATTTCGAACAAAAGATTTTCTTTATGAATGAAGCACCAACTGCCCCACGGTGGGCGCCAAACTGTTTTGGTCAAAAATCACACAAGGATAATGTAACCAAACTTTATGTAAACGGGGTATGATGCTTGGTTAGCTATGAAAGTAAAGGATCACTTCTGTGATGAATATACAAAGACACAATGATTTATACGAGGAAAAAGCCCTTGATCAATGTATGATCTCCGGCATAAAAAACCTCGGGTGATGGCAACTACCGATCACCAACTTCAATATAATAAAAATGTAGTTACAACTTCGGATGATAATGAGCTGAGTACAAGGATCACTGAGTGTCTAAGTGTTGAGAGTTGTGTCGTATGTTGTGTGTGTTCTTCCGAATGAGGAAGATGGGTATTTATACATGTGTAGGTAACTTATTTTAGGTAGATAGACCACTAATCAGCTCATTACCCCTTTAGAAATAAAGATAATCTAGCCTAAATTGCTGCCCTTAGATCAAGCCATGTTTCCATATCCGGCACAACGTTCATCTTCAATTCAGCTCTTGCCATATTTGTAAAAGCGCGTCCCTGGATCACGATATGTAGGGCATATCCTGCTAGATATTCCTGCAAAATAATATTGTAGTAATCGAAAATGACCGTTAGTATAAGGATCACCTCAATGTCCCGTGATCCTGATCCTGAGGTCCGGCTGAGGATCACTGCCTGCCAAAGAAATAAGGATCACTGGTTAGGATCACGTATAAGGATCATTCATAGTAAAAATCCAGCCCTAACAGATGATATGGTGGTAAAATCCATAAAAGCTGAGAATCACCTAAGGGACTTGGAGGAAGCATTCGATATCCTTGACAAATATAACATGAAACTTAATCCTTCAAAGTGTCACTTTGGTGTTAAAGCAGGTAAATTCTTAGGATATATGGTGACCAAGAGAGGCATTGAAGCTAGCCCGGAACAAATCAAAGCCTTAGTGAATGATCTCCGGCATAAAAAACCTCGGGTGATCAATGAATGAATCCAGCCCTAACAGTGCCTATGATATAAGATATGAGCCCATGACAGCCATCAAATACCAAGCATTGGCCGACTTTGTGGCTGATTTCAGTAGTGATTTACAAAAAGAAGCTGAGTTAGAAGTCCAGCAGCTAGAAGAGACCAAGGATCCTTGGATACTCTATACTGATGGATCCTCAAATATCAAAGGCACAGGGCTTGGAATACTACTAAAATCGCCACAGGGGGACATAATACCCCACTCTATAGCTTGTGAGTTCCAAACCACTAACAATGAGGCTGAATATGAAGCCTTGATTGCTGGTTTGCAAATTGCTAAGCATATGGGGATCAGGTATCTTGAGGTACATGTGGATTCGTTGTTAATCACTAATCACTTTAATGGATCCTATGCTGTTAAAGGTGAAAAACTAACTAAATATTTAGAGATAGTCAAAGAGTTGGCACTCTCTTTTGTTTCCTTTCGTTTGACACAGGTACCAAGGGAAGAAAATACAGAAGCTGATGCATTGGCTAACTTAGGATCATCCTTGAAGATCCCGGAGGATATAAGTATCCCTATTATTCATATCTTGGCTCCTGCCATAGAGGATCATGTGGCCATGGAAATAGGAGAGGATTCTGCAATTATCCCTAGTGAGGATACTCAATCTTATTCAGGTGCAGGATCACGGATCTCACCAATCATGAGATACTTACAACACGGAGAGATTCCTATGGGAGAAAATCCTAGGGCTTTCAAGATTAAGGTATCTCAATTCACAATCTTAAATAATATGTTGTATAAGCGATCTCTTGCAGGACCATATTTAAGATGCATTAAGGATCCTGAAGTCCAAGAAGTTTTAAAAGACTTCCATGAAGGAGATTGTGGAAACCACACTGGGGGCAGGGCATTGTTCTCAAGGATCCTTAGAACAGGATACTACTGGCCAACTATGAAAAGGGATGCTGTGGAATATGCTAAGAAGTGTGATCCTTATCAGAGACATAGCAATATCCTTCATCAGCCGGCTGAATTTCTACATCCTATATCCTCCTCTTGGCCATTTATGAGATGGGGCATGGATATAGTTGGTAAGCTCCCTAAGGCACCTGGTGGAAAAGTGTTCATGCTAGCCATGACTGATTACTTCTCCAAGTGGATAGAAGCTGAAGCTTTTGCCCAAGTCAGAGAAAAGGAAGTTATATCCTTCATTAAAAGAAATATTATAACTAGATTTGGTATTCCTTCTGAAATTATATGTGATAATGGTTCCCAATTTATTGGGGGCAGAACTACTAACTTTTGTGACAGCTGGGGGATTAAGATGATAACATCAACACCAGTCCACCCACAAGCTAATGGTCAAGCAGAATCATCCAACAATATCATCATCAACAATTTGAAGAAGAAGCTTGGATCCAAGAAAGGGAAATGGGCAGAAGAATTACCTTATGTGCTTTGGGCTGATAGGACAACCCCCAAGAATGCTACAGGCCAGACTCCATTCTCTTTAGTATTTGGGGCAGAGTCTGTGATCCCAACAGAAATGGTGGTTCCAACTGCTAGAACAAGTACCCGTGATCCTGAGGAAAATGATGAGAACTTGGCTCAAGACCTGGATACCATTGAAGAAATCAGGGATCTAGCTAGGATAAGGATGGCCAGTTATCAACAAAGAATGGCTGGTGCTTACAACAAAAATGTCAGGATCAGGAAGTTTCAAGTTGGAGATATGGTATCGAGGAAAGCATTCCAGAATACCACCAATCCTGCTGATGGAAAGTTGGCACCGAAATGGGAAGGCCCTTATTTGATTGAAGCTGAAGCAGGAAAGGGGGCATATAGATTGCTGACCATGGAAGGTGATTTGTTACCAAGAGCTTGGAATGCTGTCCACTTGAAGAAATATTTCATGTGAGCAGGATCCTCATGGCATAGATGATCCTTACATTAGGGATATCCTTGAAGGATCCTTAAAGCATCAATGATCCTTACTCTGGTAATGTCCTAATCTTGAACTATTTCATTTCCTTATTCTCTCATATAAGGATAAGGATCATGTGTCCTTTATCCTTCTCTCACAAGATTTTGAGTTGTGAAAGTTCAGGAATCCTTAGCAAAGCGTTTATTATCTACAGAAGCAATCCAGTTCCTTGGGTTTAACCCCAGTTATTTGGGCTTGACCCCAGTTCCGCCTGTAGCGCATGATGATCCTGGTATAGTTTAAGGCAGTGGGACCAGTACTCGCTTTAGGGGCTGATAATTCCATTGTACTGGCTATACCTAGGATCCTACGTATAATGGTAGACGTACCATACATCCGTTCCTAAGGTTTCTAACGTTTTCACGTTTGCTAAGGTTTTGGCATTATCATGTCACTAAGTTTGGATAGTCGCCAGTTAGGGCCATACTCCAGTTTACAAACGATCCTTGGGCTTGTCCCCAGTTATCCTTGGGCTTGTCCCCAGTTATCCTTGGGCTTGTCCCTAGTTATCCTTTGGGCTTGTCCCCAGTTGCTAACTCTTATCTTATATTGGCTTAGTCCCAAGTTATGCTCTATTTCAGGTCCTTGAAGTTAAACAACTAGGGATCCTTGATCCTTACTTCTCCCTAAGGTTTATCTTATAGTCATCCTGATTATGGTTAGGATCCTAACTTGGATCCTCAGGTATGATCCTTAACTATTTCAATTCTATTCGATTGATTATTTGAATAACCCTTATACTTTGACAACTAAACTTGTGATCCTTAAAACATATACTACTTTTTGGGATTTTTCAACTATAGGATATTTGATCATGGATCATATCCTAAATGTTTTCAATCTGACTTATTCAGAATTGCTTATTTAATAAGTGTACATCAAAACAATTGAGAATTAAAGGAACCAAAAGGATAATAACACAAGATAAGCGACAAAAGACTAAGATTTTATTTATTAACAAAAGATTAACCCTTCAAAGGTTGTCAAAATTACCTACCCCGAGCATCTACCAGCAATACGTGGCCCGTCCGCTGGGGTAGGTAAAGGGTGTCCATGATAATAGGTTCAAAGTAGTGCAGGAATATAAAGGTGGCAGGATCACAATGGCTTCATCCCCCAAACAGAGGATCCCTCCACCATTTGCAATCCTGCCTATTGTCTGAAGGATCCTAGATCCTTAATCCTAAAAACTATTGATCGAAATACAAACCATTAAATTGTTCAACAAACGACCATCAAACTAAAAAAAATTAGGCTCCGGCTATGTCTAGAAGTTTCCTTCATCGCCCAATCCTGCAGCCTAAACCTTCGCTGCATCACCACCTCCGGCTCCACTTGCTTCACCACCTTCACCCTTGCCTCCAGCCTAGCCTCAATGGTAAGGATCTCTTCAGCCTCTTCTTCATCCTCCAGCTCAGCCAGCCTTGCCTTCCAGCCCTCCACATCCTAGGTGCTCTTGTCAAAAGCAGGATCCTGAGCTTCCAGGGCCATTTGCAGCTTGGTCTTGTACATTGCTATGGCGGCGGAGACCTTGGCATCCTCGGTGATCTCATGCCTCTCGTAGTCAAAGTTGATCAACACCTTGGCCGTTTCATTTCGGGCATTCTAGAGATCCTTCTGAAGATCAGCAATCTTGAGGTCCTTTAGCACTGCAACCTGTTGAAGATCAGCAATCTTGCTATCCTGATCCTCAACGTGGCCAACATAGGTCTCAATCTCAGCAAATTTCTGCAAAGAAGACAAAGGATAAGGTCAGAACCAAGTGATCCTCATATCAGCAGGATATAAGAGCAGGGACTGTGATCCTTACGTCATTGAAGTAGTCAAGGAATTGTTGGCGGATCAAGGGGAGACCTTGTAGATCCTCAGCTTCAGAGGCCTTTCTCTTCTTGCCTCCTTTTCCTCTGAGGGGTGCCTTGGGGACCGAAGCTGTCGGGCTGGTAGGAGCCTTTCTCTTGGAGGATCTGACGGTGGTGAGATCGGTGACACTGAACTTTGAAGCAGACTTGGTGGATTTTCCAGCGCCTACACAACCAAAACAAGATAAGTATTCCAATTTCACTTATATTTCATTATTTATTTAATTTTTTAAACAACGATACTTACTTGACATCGTGACAGAACCTGAGGATACTTCCTGAGAATCTTGGGTGGTTATCTTGAAAGATCTTGTTTCAGGATCAAGCCTCTTGAATGCGGCGAGTCTCTCTTTAGCAGCAGGAGTCAGTCTAAGGTGTGAAACGGAGATAGCTGCACAACAAGAAAGCAAAAGAATGTCAGTGATCTTTATATCAAAGGATAAGTTCTCTGGTGATCCTTCTCAGGATCCTCCATCCTACCATGGGTAGCCCACTCCTTGGGTAGATCCTTCCCATTAGGGATAGAATCTCTCTTGACAAAAAAGAAACGTCGCTTCCAGTTGGTATCATTCTTAGTAGCTTTGAAGATCGGGTGTTCCTCACCAGGTTTACGTTTGAACAGATAACGATGGGAACCAAAGGTAGTAAGCTCGTACAATTCTCCCAGTTCTACCATGCCTAAGTCTATCCCCTCCTGCTCAATGATCCTTTCAAGGGTGTACAAAACCCTCCAGATCATCGGCATGGCTTGGATATAAGATATGCCGGTTAGGGAAAAGAAAGATTGGATGAAAGCTGGAAAGGGATATGTGTAGCCTATGGTGAACGGGGTAACAGGAAACGCAACCCAGTTATCAGAAATATGATCACTGAGGGCGTTGGGGTCAAACGATTTAAACACAGTGTTTGCCGAGAAGCAGTAGCGGATCCTATCAATTTGCGGACCGGAGAAGCAACATCGTTCTTTTATGGAATCTTCAATGATTCCTTGGCTCTTTAGTGGGCTGTTCTTCGTGTGATCCTTAGATGGGGAGTTCCGGAGCAACATTTTGAACGG
The DNA here is from genome assembly GCF_002127325.2 of Helianthus annuus. Lineage (NCBI taxonomy): Eukaryota > Viridiplantae > Streptophyta > Magnoliopsida > Asterales > Asteraceae > Helianthus > Helianthus annuus. Next base: position 8,988,389 of record NC_035439.2, read on the forward strand.
AATAATGAAAAGAGAAGGAAAACAGACCAAAAGAAGGAAGAAGATGAGTACCTGTATATCTTCGGAATGCAGTTATAAAGGGAGTAACTCTGGATTTTAAATGAAAACGATCCTATCTATATCTCCTATTTATAATCATGATTCTGCAGGGGTGTCACTTCTGTGACGTCATAGTTGCAACGGATAGTTCTACATTAACGGCTATATATCCGTTAAGTTAGTTACGGATAAGATCAAGAAAACATAACTCGTTCATTTTACATTTTACTCCTTATATTTTGGGGGCAATTGTTAGGGGAGGATTTTCTAACAATTAGTGATCCTTACTTGTTATCCTAATAGTGATCCTTACTTCTGTGACAGATAGTGATCCTCAGAAGGCCTTCAGGATCAGGATCATGGATCACCCTAAGGATCCTCATACTAACGATTGTTCGTTCATGTTTTGTATTGTTTTGCAGGAGTAATAGGCTTGACTTGGTCTTGGCAACGTTACTATGGAATATTCCACGGGTATTTCGCACACATTTGAATGGAAATGGACGTTGTGGAGAACGTGGGAACATGGCATAAAAATTTGAGCTTGGTGATCGGTAGTTTCCATCACCCGAGGTTTTTTATGCCGGAGATCATTCATTGATCAAGGGCTTTTTCCTCGTACAAATCCTTGTGTTGTTTGTGCAATTTACATCGAAGTGATCCTTATTATTGTTCTTCATTTCAAGCATCATTCCCCATAACTAAGAGTTTGGTTGCATTATCCTCATTAGATTTTTGACCAAAACAGATACCAAGTTATTTTTAGAACACTTGGCTATTTTTTGGCTACACACACTCGTACAACTGCACTCACCAGCTCTCGGCGAAACACTTAGCATTTTTCATACATTTTTACACGATACACTATAGTGAAACTTGTACTTAGCTCGCTATCATCTGAAGTTGTAAAAGGATTATTGTTTAATTTGAGTTGGTGATCGGTAGTTTCCATCACCCGAGGTTTTTTATGCCGGAGATCATTCATTGATCAAGGGCTTTTTCCTCGTATAAATCTTTGTGTCACTTGTGCAATTCATTTATGAGTGATCCTCATTGTTGTTTACCAATTCAAGCATCATACCCCGTAACAGAGAGTTTGGTTGCATTATCCTTGTCTGATTTTTGACCAAAACAGTTTGGCGCCAACCGTGGGGCAATTGGTGCGTCATTCCTAAGAGATTCACATTCTCGTGATCATTTTGGTTCATTGCATTCAAGCAGATGGCCTCATCATCAAAGAACACTTCTACTGCGATGTCTGCAGTCAATTCATCTCAGGGCATTCCACCTTTGCCTCCACCACCTTCTGGACCTCAGAAAAATGCCGAGAAGTAACCAACTCCCATTTTCTCAAAACCTCCAACTTCTTCTGCTTCTTATACTCCTACTACTACTGACTTGTTTACTCTGGTTTTGCAGATGAAGGAGCATATACAGCAGTAGGATAAGACCAATGAAAGGATTCTTAGAGAAATTGGAGATATCAAGAAACAGAAGAGATCGGCAGAGGATCATTCCCCATTGATGCCCAGATCTTTGAATTTCGATACTCCGTTTATAACTTCTCAGCCTTCAGTGGTTCCAGACGTTCAATATGTGGGAGGGCCAAAAGGATTGCATTACGGATCAACGGCAATGACTCAGGCTTCAGGGTGATACTTCCAACCAGCAGGATCACATCCTCAGCATATAGGATCCCTCGCAAGCTCAGGAGGATACTCCGGAGCGCAGCAGACTCAAGGATTCTGGCCGTTTCAAGGATCCTCTTAGGTTCAAGGATCCTCCTATGTCCCAGGATCCTCTCAGGTTCAAGGATCCTCACAGGTTCAAGGATCCTCCTATGTCCCAGGATACTCGCAGGTTCAAGGATCCTCCTATGTCCCAGGATCCTCGCAGGTTCAAGGATCCTCCTATGTTCCAGGATCCTCTCAGGTTCAAGGATCCTCCCAGCTTCAAGGATCCTCTCAGTTTCATGGATCCTTCCAGATTCTGGGATCCTAAAGGAGTTTGCAATCAGGGAGTTCCGATATCCATCAGGGAGATTTTATTCCAATGCAGACCATTGCTTCTACTGGTCCTTCGATCATCCCGGAGTCTCAACAATATGGATTCACATCCGCTCATCCTAATTTGAACCCGATGGGAGGTAACACTTTCAATAATTCTTATGCCACTAACCATGGCCTTATGCAGGATACAGGTATCAATCATGCCATGGCCAGAGAATTGCAAAAGTTAAAGGATATGATATCGAGTGTCCCAGGAGTGGTCAAGTCTATCCCGGAGATTGCAGATGGGAGCCATAAGATATCTCGTTTTGCACCACCAATCTGTGATGCTGAGATGCCCAAGAGGTTCCACGTGCCAACCATGAAGTTGTATGATGGTTCAACAGATCCTGAAGAACACATAGCACAATACAGGGAAAGGATGGAAATCAATCCCATCTTGGAAAGGTTAAAGGAAGCATGTCTATGCAAGGAATTTGGATCCACTCTTACTGGATCGGCTCTTAAATGGCTGCTAAGTCTTCCCCCTTACTCTATTACCTCGTTTGCTAATCTAGTTAACCTATTTAATAACCAGTTTTCTTGTAGTAGAAAATTTGAGCGTTTAACTAGTGATCTGTATATGATAACCCAGGGTCATAATGAACATTAAGGGATTATATCACTAAATTTAGTAAAGAATCCTTAGATATCCCTAACCTGGATATAGCTACGGCTGTTGAAGCCTTTAAAATGTGATTGCTTAGGGATTCATTATTCTATGATGATCTTGTTATGACACCATGCAGGAACCTGGATGAGGTAAGAACCCGGGCACTTAGGTTCATCCGACTAGAGGATGACAAGAGGATCCAGGAGAGGCTAGCAGGATCCTCAAAGCAAGAAAAGCAAGGATCCTCGTTCAAGAACAACAAGTTCAGATCCTACAACAAATCTGATAACCAGAATGTGCATGCTGTTGAACAAGAAGAGGATGATGAGGATTATCCTCCAATTTCTGAATATTGTTTTTCTGTTGATAACAATGAACTAATCCTTGCGATGCAGAATTTAGGTGATAAAGCTAGATGGCCCAGGAAAAATGAGAGGCCAGCAGCGACTAAAGATAAGTCAAAGTGGTGTGCATACCATGAAGATTTTGGGCATCTCACAGAAGAATGCATCGCACTAAGAAAAGAAATTGGATACTTGTTGAGCAAGGGGCACTTGAAAGAGTTATTGGGGAGAAAGAAGTCAAGGACTCAGGATCCTGAAAGGATCCCGGAGAAAGCTCTAGCCCCTCCAGCGGATGCACAAGTTATAAACTTTATTTCTGGAGGATCAGACATTTGTGGAACATCCTTCTCTGCAGCTAAAAGGCATGCAAAGGAAACCAAGATGGATAATGGAGACAGACCCATTCGAACATCTAGTGTCTCCGAAGGAAAAGTCATAACTTTTGATGAGGATGATCGTGTTGACATTCAGGATCCTCATCACGATGGTTTGGTTATCACTCTTTTTATTTCTAACCATTTTGTTCGCAGGATCCTTATAGACAGAGGAAGCTCTGTGAATATCATCCAGCTTGATGTCCTTAAGAAGATGAACATACCTGAATCCGATATCGTACCAAGATCCTCTGTGCTCGTGGGATTCAGTGGAGAGACTAAGAATACAATGGGGGACATTAAACTCCCAATTTATATCGAAGGGCTGCATTCTTACCAAAATTTTGTGTTATTGACTGTTTATCTTGTTGTAATGTTATCCTTGGCAGGCCTTGGATACATGATATGAAGGCGGTCCCATCCACCTATCATCAATGTGTGAAGCTTCCTAGTCCTTGGGGCATAGTGAAGATTGATAGTGATCATCAGGAAGCTAAGAACTGCTACTATTTTGGTCAAAAATTACCTAAGCAATTAAGTGATCAAATTAGTTTTGTGAGGTAGTGTGCTAGTAATACTTTATGAAAAATATGTTGGTTTGTTAGTTTGTGAAAACAGTTTCAGGATATGGCTCAGGATATCGAGCTGTATCTATAATCAAACAATGAGCAAAAATGTAAATGTTGACACGTGATGTACGAGGAAAGCCCTTGATCAATCTAGATCTCCGGCATAAAACCTCGGGAGCTGACAATCGTCGGCTGCCTTGTTCTTCTTATTGCTTGAATAACAGGATACAATGTAGGATATGCCACGGATCAACTAAGTGTTACAATGCGATTCGAGTGCAAGTGTTTATGTTTGTGAGTGGTTACAAGTGGTAGAGAGTAAGAGTGTACGAGAAATTGTGTGTGTGAAAGTCGTGTCTTCCTGTGATCCATGCATTCCTTTATATAGTAAAAGGAAATAATAACTATGCTAAAAATCCGGGATATTATGCTAAAAATCCGGGATACTGAGATTATTTCCTTTCTGAACGTTGCCAGCCTGTTTCCACTCGTTTTCCACGCGCTTACTAACTATAACTCCAGGATTTAAGCTTCCATAACCGTTACAACATTAATATCTTTGACCAATCTCTGTAATTTTCCATAAAACACGCCAATCTTCAATACTGACCGTTACAAGAGCTATTTTTCTGCGATCAACGTCCTTATCCTAACTAATTTGAGCGGATCTTCAGGATGACTTGGTCTTCACGAACGTTAGTCCCTTGTAGCCAACGTTTACAAGCAAATTGTTAGTAATAGTCAGGATACTGCCTCAGGATGTTACCAATATCCTGGTCCGGTATCCTGATCCGGTATCCTGATCATATACAACTAATAAAAAATCAAGATACAAGGTCAGGATATGGGCTCAGAATTTCACCCATAACAATTGTCCCCAAAAATATAACTGTTGGATATCATGATTCCAACGGATATATTTTTTAGTCATTCTAACATGTCTGGCAAGGATATATGTTTTCTTCGATCTTGAGAGGCTTGACTGCTATCCCAAGCCTGTCCTGGTGAAAAAGGAGCCATCTGTTGCTGTTGTCGAAGGTTTCTCTTACGATGACCTTGGCTTCACGGAATCTATCGAGCCCATGACCTCCTTCCCTAATAAGGTAAGTATCCAGATCCTGTATCCCGTACACATATACTGAACCTGTATCCTGGTTAGTCTGTCTTTAATGATACCTGTATTTTGTAGGGTCTAAAGTATCCGGTCGTCCTGCACTTAGAACAATTTTAGTTTCCTGCAAGTAGAATAGTTTGACAACTGAAGGTGGAGGGATCCTGTGTTTCCAGGATGGAGCCTTCAACTGTTTATGTAAATATGCTTTAAGAACTTAATTGTGTTCTTGGTGGATGGGTCTCTTTTTGAGACGAAACCAAGAATACAATCTTTTGGACTAATAATAATAAACTGACCTTTTAGTCTTATTTATTATGTTTTTATTTTGAAAGGTATGTTTCGAATATCCTGATCAAATATCCTGGTCAGGATACTGATCAAATGTTTCCTAAATGTTAGACAAAACTTGGTTGAATATGACTTTTTAGAAAACTTAGATCATTTAGATAAGTGTTTCGAGACTTTAAAAATCATACAAGAAACACTTAGGCAATAATTTCCAACCTCAACCTTTGAATCCTTTGCAATGTCCCCGGCATGGATGTCCCCTGTTTGTGCAGGATATTGCATCAGTGCATGACATACTTGAGTATTTCTTCACTTAGTGATTAAACTTCGTAGCTTCTTATCCACAAAGAACGTGTGTAATCACAGCTTGTCATATCTTTGCAATCTTGTTTAGTTTTACTGGGGATAAACCCTTACTGTACTGGGGATAAACCCTTAGTATCCTGGGGAAAATCCCAAATTTTCGTGCGCTACAGGCGAGAATGTATAAACTCCAATACTTAGAAAGGTGAAAACCTTTAAACCTTAGAGAGTATGAAAATACCCTTTTGCGAGAGAGGGTGATCAATCCTCATATACCTTAAGGATCCAGGGTATAGCCAACAGTAACGAAATTGTCAGCCACTTTTACATGAACTGGTCCCGCCACCTTGAACTATCCCTGGATAACTTGCGCTCCAGGCGGGGTGTTTAAACCTAATTCGTGAGAAAGGTGAATACCTTTAAACCTGTGAAGGGATCAGGATCCCTTAAACGTGAGAGAGGGGGCCAATCCTCTAATCTTTCGAAGTATCCTGAGTGTGAATCCTGGAGCTATATCCCGAAGCATATTCTGCAAAACAACCTTAAACTAAGGTGGGTGTTAGCTTGGCTAACACCCCTCCGATGCTTAAGTTAGTATTGGGTTCAAATAAAGTATATTTAAAAGAGACCTAATTCATACCATCTTGAGTTAGAAATTAAATTCTAAACTCACTTGAAATAGGCTTTGAGATGTATAGCATTCCAGGATCTTGGTAGTATATCCCCCTCCATATTCTTAAGCTGGTATGCTCCTTTTCCGGATTCCGATTCAATCTCATAGGGTCCTTCCCACTTTGGAGCCAACTTTCCATCAGCAGGATTCGTAGTATTCTGAAAAGCTTTCCTTAACACCCAATCTCCGACTTGGAACCTTCTAGTCCTTATATTCTTGTTATATGCTCTGGATATCCTCTGTTGATATGCCGCCATCCTTAGTTTTGTTGCATCTCTTGTCTCATCAATGGTATCCAGTTCTTGACATAAGATTTCAGGATTTGATTCAAGATCCCGTAGGCTTGATCTAGCTGTCGGTATCACCATTTCTGTCGGGATCACTGCTTCTGCCCCAAATACCAAAGAAAATGAGGTTTGCCCAGTAGCATTCTTCACAGTTGTTCTGTCAGCCCATAGGACAAATGGTAGTTCTTCTGCCCATTTTCCTTTTTTGGCACCTAACCTCTTCTTTAAATTGTTGGCGATTATCTTTTTCAAGGATTCTGCTTGTCCATTTGCTTGAGGATGCACTGGTGTTGACGTAATCATCTTAATTCCCCAACTCTTGCAAAAGTCAGTAGTTCTTTTGCTGATGAATTGAGAGCCATTGTCACAAACTATCTCAGCTGGTACCCCAAATCTGGTCAGGATATTCCTCTTTATGAAGGATACCACTTCTTGATCCCTGACTTGAACAAAGGCCTCGGCTTCGACCCACTTGGAGAAATAATCTGTCATTGCCAGCATAAAAACCTTTCCTCCTGGAGCCTTTGGAAGTTTTCCCACTATGTCCATTCCCCATTTCATAAATGGCCAAGGGGATACGATAGGATATAATGGTTCTGCAGACTGGTGCAGGATGTTGCCGTGCCTTTGACATGCATCGCATTTCTGAGCATACTCCGCGGCATCCTTTCTCATGGTCGGCCAGTAATATCCTGTTCTCAACACCTTCGAGAACAGAGATCTGCCCCCAGTATGGTTGCCGCAGTCTCCTTCGTGTATATCCTGAAGTACCTCCTTGGTTTCAGGATCTTCCATGCACCTTAGGTACGGACTTGCAAGGGATTTCTTATACAAAATATTATTTATAATTGTAAAACGAGATACCTTCATCCTAAAAGCCTTAGGATTTGCATCCTTTGGGATATCTCCTTCTTGAAGATACTTCACAATTGGAGTCATCCAGGATTCAGGATCCTTCTCAGGATATCCATCACCAGGATCCTGGATACATGCTACTTCTTTATCCTGATATTTGAAATGTTCCATTGCAGGATACAAGATGTGCACTATTGGTATCTGAGTTCCCTCCGGTATCCTGACAGTAGATCCTAAGTTTGCTAGAGCGTCAACTTCAGCATTCTTTTCTCTTGGTACCTGTTCAAGTATAAAAATTTTGAAATATCCTGCTAATTTCTTAACAATTTCAAGATATTCAGCTAACTTTTCGCCTTTTACTGCATAAGATCCATTGAAATGGTTAGTAATCAACAGGGAATCAACATATACTTGTAAATTTCTAATATTCATATTTTTAGCTAATTCTAATCCTGCTATCAGAGCTTCATATTCTGCTTCATTATTAGTGGCAGGAAACTCACATCTAATGGCCTGGGGTAATATGTCCCCCTGTGACGATTTTAGTAGTATACCCAAACCTACACCTCTTACATTAGATGCACCATCAGTATATAGTGTCCAAGATTCTATATTTTCTCCGAGTTGTTGCACTTCTAGGTCTACTTCATTTTGAATATCACTACTGAAATCAGCCACAAAGTCTGCTAGAGCCTGCGACTTTATAGCATTTCTAGGTTCATATATTAGATCATAGGCACTTAATTTTACTGACCACTTAGCCATTCTTCCCGACATCTCAAGTTTCCTAAGCACATTCTTAACAGGGTAATTAGTTTTAGCATGAATTCTATGTGTCTCAAAATAATGTCTAAGCTTAGTTGATGCCATAACTAGGGCTAATATCATTTTTTCTAGATGAGAATATCTAGTTTCAGCATCTAATAAACTTTTACTAACGTAATAGACAGGATACTGCTGACCTTCATGATCCTTTGCAAGGACAGCACTTACTGCATTCCCTGATACTGCGAGATATAGGGATAATGGTTCACCATCCTTAGGCTTCATTAATAGAGGTGCGGTTGAAAGATATTGCTTTAATTCCTGTAGGGCTGCTTCATGCTTTTCTCCCCACTCGAACCTCTTATTCTTCTTCAGGATATCGTAGAATTCCTTGCATTTTTCCGAGGATCTTGATATAAATCTGTTTAATGTTGCTACTCGCCCTGTTAATCTTTGAGCATCTTTCATATTTGAAGGTGACTTGATATCCAAGATAGCTTTGCTCTGGGCTTGCTTCTATCCCCCTTTTAGTCACCATGTATCCTAAAAACTTTCCTGCCCCCACTCCAAAATGGCACTTGGCAGGATTTAGTTTCATATTATACTGGTCTAGGATATCAAATGCTCCTTTAATATCCTGGAGATGATCCTCAGCCTTCTTGGATTTGACTACCATATCGTCAATGTACACCTCCATGGTGTCCCCCAGTTTGTCTTTAAACATCATGTTCACCAATCTCTCGTACGTTGCACCTGCATTTTTTAAACCAAAAGGCATAGCAGTATAACAGTAAATACATGTTGGTGTCATGAAAGCAGTATCCTCCTGGTCTGAAGGTTCCATTTGGATCTGCTGGAATCCTGAGGATGCATCCATGAAGGTTAACATCTCATGACCGGCAGTGGCATCCACCATCGAGTCTATATGAGGCAGAGGGAATGGGTCTTTAGGACAAGCTTTATTCAAGTCTGTGTAATCTACACAGACTCTCCCATTCCCATTCTTCTTTTGAACTACGACCACATTTGCTAACCACTTGGGGAATTTGACTTCCCTAGTCATCTTGGTGTTCAATAACCTTTCAACCTCCTCCTGTATGATTGCATTTCTTTCAGGAGCAAACTTCCTTCTCTTTTGTTGAACGGGCTTGAAAGACCTGTCAATCCCAAGTTTATGAGTTATAATATCTTTCGATATACTTGTGATGTCTTCGTGTTTCCATGCAAACGTGGATATCCTGCATTTCAAAAAGTTAGTAAGCTGATCCTCAATATCCTGAGGGATACTGGTTCCTACGAGCACCGAGATATCTGGATTATTCTGGTCCAGGATAACTTTCTTCACATCCTGTTCTGAAGCCTCCATGATATCCTGGCCTCGCATCTTTAATTGCTATGCTGCAGTAGGCTTTGTTGAGGATTTCATCGAGGATGAGTAACATTCCTTTGCCTCCTGTTGATCACTTTCCACCTTGACAACCCCCCAAGGAGTAGGGATCTTGATACACTGATGATAGGTTGATGGCACAGCTTTCCTATCATGGATCCATGGCCTACCCAATATGATATTGTAGCAGGATAAGGAGTCCATGACACAGAAGCGTTGTATTGAGTTGACCCCTTCAACATATACTGGTAATTTTATCTCCCCAACAGTATTCTTTGCTTCTCCACTAAATCCTACAAGCACAGTGGACTTTGAGGTAATCTCCATCTCGGGGATGTTCATTCTCTTCAAGGTTTCCAATTGGATGATGTTGACTGAGCTTCCATTATCCACCAGTATCCTGCGTACAAGGTGATTAGCAACATATAAAGTTATTACCAAAGCATCATGATGAGGATCCTGGACAGTATCCCTGTCATCAGTATCGAACGTGATCATTTTATCAGTCGTGAGGGTCGATATCCTGGTTGGCTTGTCTCCCCTCTCTGCCTTGGCCTCCTTCGCGTGCCTTTTTGCCGCAGAATATGATGTCCCGCAAATGTCAGATCCTCCTGAAATGAAGTTAATTATCTTGGCATCCGCAGGAGGTGATGCTGCTCGTTCAGGATCCTTCTCAGTATCCTGACCCTTATTCTTCTTTCTTCCTAGGAGGTCCTTCAGATATCCTTTGCTCAAGAGATAGCTTATTTCTTTCCTCAGAGCAATGCAATCCTCAGTAACATGTCCGAAATCCTCATGGAAGGCACACCACTTGGACTTATCCTTCCAATCAGCTTGTTGTTGATTCTTCCGGGGCCACCTTGCTTTGTCTCCTAGACCCTGCATAGCATACATCAGTTCAGGTATATTTACAGAAAAACAATATTCTGACAACTCAGGATACTCCTCAGGATCCTCGTCTTCAACAGCATTCACTTTCTTGCTGTCGTTCCTGCCATATGGCTTAGAGCGATATGGTTTGTATGAGGATTCTGATTTCCTGTTAGTTAATTCATATGTTGAGGATGCATTCATCCTCTCTTGCATTTTCTTATCATCTTCAAGCCTGATATATCGCAAAGCCCTGTTTCGAGCTTCGTCCATGTTCCTGCAAGGATTCATCACAAGATCCTGATAAAGCTGGGAATCCCTTTGTAGTCCCATCTTGAATGCTTGGACTGCTGTAGCAACATCAAGGTGTGGGATATCCAAGGATTCCCTGCTGAATTTGTTCACATAATCCCTTAGGGATTCTTGAGGTCCCTGTGTTATCTTGTAGAGGTCACTTGTTAGTTTTTCAAAGCTTCTACTGCAAGAAAACTGACTGTTAAACAAATTAACTAAATGAGAAAATGATGTAATTGAATGAGGTGGAACATTTAGAAGCCATTTCAAGGCTGATCCTGTTAGAGTAGAGCCGAAGCCCTTGCACAAGCATGCTTCCTTAAGTTCTGGTGGGATAGGGTTAATCTCCATCCTCTCCCTATACTGGGCAATATGCTCCTCAGGATCCATCGTCCCATCATACAGCTTCATGTTAGGAGTCTAGAATCTCTTTGGGATTTCTGCATCACAAATGGGGTGAGCAAAGGGGGATATATTGTGACTATCCCGGGATACTTCCGGTATAGGCTGCACTATCCCAGGCACACTTGATATCATATCCTTCAACTTTTGAAGCTCTCTGGTTATCGCTGATGTCACACCTGCATCCTGCAATGATCCAAGATTATTAGTAACAGGGATATGGTGTTAACGGACAAGTTACCAGCTTGGTGATTCTGGTCATATCCTGGAGCGCATCCTGGAGCATATCCTGGATTTCTCACAATTGACACCCTGACCGAAGAGGGTATCTCTGGAATATGACTCTGGGAATGGCTAGGCATAATATTCCCCCTGTTATCCTCAGTATATACTGCCGAACTGAAGTTCAAAGATCTAGGCTGCAAGGGAGTGACAGTATCCTCAGTGGGCCTTCTTGAGCTAGATTTCAAGAGTTGTATCTCTCTCATCAGCATTTGGTTGGTCTCCTGCTGTTGCGTCATCTGTTCCTGTACACTACCAAACAAATTTAGAATTTCTTCATTGGAGGCCAAAACAGGACCAGATCCCTGAATATTCTGAGTGGGAATAACATCCCGAGCCACACGAATTTCGGTTCCTTGTGAAGAGGCTTGCGTTCTCGGAGGTGGTGGTGGGAGCATCGAACCAATTGTTGTGGAGGTTGTAGCAGACACGGTGGAAGAGCTCATGTTTGATCTTGAAGCCATTGAAAATAGTGTAGCAAAAAGTTTTGAAAATAGAAAACCAAGTAATGATTTTGCAAAAGTTTTTAGTAGAAATAGCACCACTTGCCCCACGGTGGGCGCCAAATTGTTTTGGTCAAAAATTACCTAAGCAATTAAGTGATCAAATTAGTTTTGTGAGGTAGTGTGCTAGTAATACTTTATGAAAAATATGTTGGTTTGTTAGTTTGTGAAAACAGTTTCAGGATATGGCTCAGGATATCGAGCTGTATCTATAATCAAACAATGAGCAAAAATGTAAAGGTTGACACGTGATGTACGAGAAAAGCCCTTGATCAATCTAGATCTCCGGCATAAAACCTCGGGAGCTGACAATCGTCGGCTGCCTTGTTTTTCTTATTGCTTGAATAACAGGATACAATGCAGAATATGACCCGGATCAACTAAGTGTTACAATGCGATTCGAGTGCAAGTGTTTGTGTTTGTGAGTGGTTACAAGTGGTAGAGAGTAAGAGTGTACGAGAAATTGTGTGTGTGAAAGTCGTGTCTTCCTATGATCCATGCATTCCTTTATATAGTAAAAGAAAATAACTAACTATGCTAAAAATCCGGGATATTATGCTAAAAATCCGGGATACTGAGATTATTTCCTTTCTGAACGTTGCCAGCCTGTTTCCACTCGTTTTCCACGCGCTTACTAACTATAACTCCGGGATTTAAGCTTCCATAACCGTTACAACATTAATATCTTTGACCAATCTCCGTAATTTTCCATAAAACACGCCAATCTTCAATACTGACCGTTACAAGAGCTATTTTTCCGCGATCAACGTCCTTATCCTAACTAATTTGAGCGGATCTTCAGGATGACTTGGTCTTCACGAACGTTAGTCCCTTGTAGCCAACGTTTACAAGCAAATTGTTAGTAATAGTCAGGATACTGCCTCAGGATGTTACCAATATCCTGGTCCGGTATCCTGATCCGGTATCCTGATCCAGTATCTTGATCATATACAACTAATAAAAAATCAAGATACAAGGTCAGGATATGGGCTCAGAATTTCACCCATAACAGCTACACCTCATCAATGAAACCAGCCTCAAAATCAAGGGAGCAATAGCAATTAAAGTATCCTCCAAGGGATGTCTTGGAGGCAAGAGAGCAGGATGTAGTAGAAATCCTTATGGATCCTGGTGATCCTGAATCCAAAGTTTATATAGGATCAGGGATCCTTGGCGAAATGAGAGAAGACCTCATATATTTCCTCAAAAGGAGGAAAACTACCTTTGCATGGAAACACGAAGACATGATAGGTATATCTAAAGATGTAATCACTCACAAACTTGGCATTGACAGGTCCTTCAAACCAATCCATCAAAAGAGGAGGAAGTTTGCACCAGAAAGAAATGCCATTATCCAGGAGGAGGTAGAAAAATTACTCCGAGCAGGTATGATTAGAGAGGTCAAGTATCCAAGATGGTTGGCCAATGTGGTTGTTGTTCAAAAGAAAAACGGAAACTGGAGGGTATGTGTCGATTTCACTGATTTAAATAAGGCATGTCCCAAGGATCCTTTCCCATTACCCCACATTGACTCCATGGTGGATGCAACCGCGGGTCATGAACTGTTAACTTTCATGGATGCTTCATCTGGATTTCAACAAATTCAGATGGAACCATCTGATCAAGAGGATACAGCCTTTATGACTCCAACAAGTATATATTGTTATGTTGCTATGCCATTTGGACTAAGAAATGCAGGTGCAACTTATCAAATGGTAGTGAATATGATATTCAAGGATCAGATTGGATACACTATGGAAGTCTATATAGACGATATGGTGATAAAATCCAAAAAGGCTGAGGATCACCTAAGGGACTTGGAGGAAGCATTCGATATCCTTGACAAATATAACATGAAACATAATCCTTCAAAATGTCACTTTGGTATTAAAGCAGGTAAATTCTTAGGATATATGGTGACAAAGAGAGGCATTGAAGCCAGTCCAGAACAAATCAAAGCTATAGTGAACATGAAGTCCCCTGCAAATGCTAAGGATGTTCAAAGATTAACAGGCAGGATTGCAGCTTTAAACAGATTTATATTAAAAGCCTCAGAAAAGTGTAAGGAGTTCTATGATATCCTAAGGAAGAACAAGAAATTCGAGTGGACTGAGAAGCATGAAAGTGCCCTAAGAGCTCTTAAGGATTACCTATCCTCGGCCCCGGCCTTGATGAAACAAGAAAAAGGAGATGTGTTATCCTTGTACCTTGCGGTATCCTCAAAAGCAGTATGTGCCATCCTTGTTAAGGATCACGAAGGTACACAACATCCTGTCTATTATGTAAGTAAGAGTTTACTTGATGCTGAATCCAGGTATTTACACCTAGAAAAACTTATTCTTGCATTAATTATGGCATCTACTAAATTGAGACATTATTTTAAAACCCATGCCATTATTGTTAAAACTAATTTTCCAATTAAGAATGTCCTCAGGAAACCTGAAATGTCAGGAAGGATGGCTAAGTGGGCAGTGAAGCTTAGTGCATATGATATAAGATATGAGCCCAGGACAGCTATTAAATCCCAAGCATTAGCTGACTTTGTGGCAGATTTCAGTAGTGATTTGCAAAAGGAAGCTGAATTAGAAGTCCAGCAGCTAGAAGAGACCAAGGATCCTTGGATACTCTATACTGATGGATCCTCAAATGTCAAAGGAACAGGGCTTGGAATACTACTAAAATCGCCACAGGGGGACATAATACCCCACTCTATAGCTTGTGAGCTCCAAACTACTAACAATGAGGCTGAATATGAAGCCTTGATAGCTGGTTTGCAAATCGCTAAGCATATGAGGATCAGGTATCTTGAGGTACATGTAGATTCATTATTAATCACTAATCACTTTAATGGATCCTATGATGTTAAAGGTGAAAGCTAACCAAATATTTGGAGATAGTCAAAGAATTGGCACTCTCTTTTGTTTCCTTTAATTTGACACAGGTACCAAGGGAAGAAAATACAGAAGCTGATGCGTTGGCTAATCTAGGATCATCTTTGAAGATCCCGGAGGATATAAGTACCCCCATTATCCATATCCTGGCTCCTGCCATCGAGGATCATGTGGCTATGGAGATAGAAGAGGATTCTACAATTATCCCTAGTGAGGATACTCAATCGGGATCATGGATCCTCCCAATCATGAGATACTTACAACATGGAGAGATTCCTACAGGAGAAAACCCTAGGGCTTTCAAAATTAAGGTATCTCAATTCACAATTTTAAATAATATGTTGTATAAACTGTTAGGGCTGGATTTTTATGACCTATGATCCTTACATATGATCCTAACTTGTGATCCTAACAAGTGATCCTTGTTTCTTTGGCAGATAGTGATCCTCAGAGGAGCTCTAGGATCAGGATCACGGATCATTCCAAGGATCCTCATACTAACGACTGTTCTCTTTGGACTTAATATTATCTTGCAGGAATTACGAGTTGGATCCGGTCTTAGCAATGTAAACAAGGAATCTATCACGCTAATCTCGCACATGCATAATCAAAGATGGACGTTATGACAAATATGGAAACTCAGCACAATTCAAGGGCGATTATTTAGGCTAAATTTACTTCTATTTCTAAAGGGGTAACGAGCTAGTAGTTAGGTGATTTGCCTAAAATAGAACCACACACACTTGTATAAATGGCACTCTTGAACATTCGGAAGACACAACACACTTCTCACACGCTTTAGCATACGATACTATAGTGATCCTTGTACCTAGTTCGTTACCATCCGAAGTTGTAACCATTATTTGTTATATTAAAGTTTGGTGATCAGTAGTTTCCATCACCCGAGGTTTTTTATGCCGGAGATCATTCATTGATCAAGGGCTTTTTCCTCGTATAAATCCTTGTGTCACTTGTGCATTTTACATTTGAGTGGTCCTTCACTTTGTTCATCATACCAAGCATCATTCCCCGTTTACATAAAGTTTGGTTGCATTATCTTTAAGTGATTTTTGACCAAAACGGTTTGGCGCCCACCGTGGGGCAATTGGTGCTTCATTCATAAGAAAGTTTTTCTGTTGGTGATCATTCCGGAAGTGTTGCATGGCTTCATCGTTGAAGAATACTTCCACAGCGATGTCTGCAGTTAATTCATCTAATGGCATTCCACCATTGCCTCCACCACCAGCCGGATCTCAGAAAAATGCTGAGAAGAGACCAACTCCTATCTCCTCTAAACCATCATCTTCTGCTCTAACTTCTTCTATTCCCAGTACTAGTTATATATTTACTTTGATTTTGCAGATGAGGGATCGTATGCAGCAGCAGGATGAAACTAATGACAGGATCCTCAAGGAAATCGGAGATCTCAAAAGGCAAAAGAAAACGGCAGAGGATCATTCCCCACTAATGCCCAAATCTTTGAATTTTGATACTCCGATGATTACTTCTCAGCCATCAGAGGTCCCAGACGTTCAACACATGCGTGGATCAAGAGGAGTGCATTTCGGCCCAGCAGTAGTGACTCAGGCATCAGGATCATATTTCCAACCGGCAGGATCCTATACTCAGCATATGGGATCCTTCATGAACTCAGGATCCTCCTTCGTTCCAGGATTATCCCAGGTTCAAGGATCCTCCTTCGTTCCAGGATCATCCCAGGTTCAAGGATCCTCCTTCGTTCCAGGATTATCCAAGGTTCAAGGATCCTCCTTCGTTCCAGGATTATCCCAGGTTCAAGGATCCTCCTTCGTTCCAGGATTTTCCCAGGTTTAAGGATCCTCCTTAGTTCCAGGATCATCCCATATTCAGGGATCCCTTCAGATGCTAGGATCCTTGAAGAATTTGCAAACAGGAAGTCCAGATGTCCATCAAGGAGATTTTATTCCGATGCAGTCCATTGCTTCCACTAGTCCATCAATCATCCCAGAATCCCAGCAATATGGATTCACATCCAATGTTCCTAACTTGAACCCGATGGGAGGTAACACTTTTAATAATTCTCTTACTGTTTTGGTCAAAAATCACACAAGGATAATGCAACCAAACTCTTATGTAAACGGGGAATGATGCTTGGTTTGTTGAACAAAGTAAAGGATCACTTTAGTGTAAAATACGCGAGTGACACAAGGATTTATACGAGGAAAAAGCCCTTGATCAATGAATGATCTCCGGCATAAAAAACCTCGGGTGATGGCAACTACCGATCACCAATCTTCAATATAACAAACAATATGTTTACAACTTCGGATGGTAACGAGCTAAGTACAAGGATCACTATAGTATCGTGTGTCAAAGCGTGTGAGAAATGTGTTGTGTCTTCCGAATGTTGAAGAGTGCTACTTATACAAGTGTGTGTGGTCGTATTTTAGGTAAATAACCTAACTATTAGCTCGTTACCCCTTCAAGAATAGAAGTAAATTTAGCCTAAATTATCGCCCTTAAATTGTGCTGAGTTTCCATATTGTCCACAACGTCCATCTTTGATTATGCACATGCCAAAGTAGCGTGACAGGTTCCTTGTTTACGTTGTGAAGAGCGGATCCTACTCGAAATTCCTGCAAGACAACATTAAATTCAAAGAGAACAATCGTTAGTAGGAGGATCCCTAGGATGCTCCGTGATCCTGATCCTGGAACTCTTCTGAGGATCACTATCTGCCAAAGAAACAAGGATCACTGGTTAGGATCACATGTAAGGATCATAAGTCATAAAAATCCAGCCCTAACAATTGCCCCCAAAATATAAGGAGTAATATTGTAAATAAACAAGTTGTATTTTGTTGATCTTATCCGTAACAAAGTAACGGATAACTAGCCGTTGCAAACCTGACGTCACAGAAGTGACAGCCCTGCAAATCATCATTATAAATAGGAGTTAGAGATAGGTGACGTGATGTCGTGGTCACAATCAAATTTAATCCCTAAACAACTGTAGTTAGTGGTAGTAGGGTATCGAACTCAGGGAGTATGTGGAAAATGTGTTGATTGTGTAGCTTTGTATTTATACTAAAATTAAACTAAATTGCAGAAAATTAAAATTCAAGATTGTGGATTGTTGTTTTATAAAACTAAATTAAGGACTAATTCAAATCAAAGTAGGTTGTAAACAATTAGGAGAGAACAATGATCACCCTAGGTTTCAGTTTCTTTAAACAATTGTGTGCAATTTCACTAGAAAGAGTTACATAGACATAACTCGTGTATGTGTGATTGAAGTGATAAAAGGGAACAAAGTACTCGGATTAGATAATGCGAGGTTGTTTCCCGATGACCTATTAACCAATAACCAACCCTAACCCTTCCCGTGATATCTCGGTTGCCAACGGCACCAAGAACGTACGATCAAGACTAGAAATTGTGATATAGATTAACGCACTACAAACAATCAAACACACACCATGACATTCAAGCAACGCAAAATATCATTCTAGAAATGCAGAAATTAACACACAAAAGTCTTAGAAACATTCACCTAGGATGATCACCGAAGAGTTTAGCCGGACATGGCTCGGTGAATCATCATCAACATTAATCTAGTGTTCATACGAATTAAAAACACAAACCGAATGTTTAGAATCGTTCACAAACCAAGCAAGTACTCCAAATTCGCTCCCAAAGTCTCCAAGAACCGTCAATGATGAGATAATCCCAAAAGACACACCCAAAACGAGTATATTGTGGCAGTTACACTTTTCACGTTCAGGCACCACCGTAAATTACGGCTCCACCGTAATTTACGGTGGTCATCAAAATGTTACGGTGGATCAAGCCTGATTTACGGTGCAAGATAAATGGGAAAATGGGTCACCGTAAATTACGGTAGTACCGTAATTTACGGTACCAAGCTATCTTCACTTCTTTGTTTTGTCTTGTGTTCTTCTCTCGACCCGTTTTCACCAAAGCATCCATAAGCATCCATAAGCTGCCTTTTATCCATCGCTTATCTCCTAATTTGCACCTGAAACATAAGCATCGTAGTTATCTAATTCAAGATAATTACACGGCTAAATGGAGGATTATTTCATGTTTTAACACACTTAAGGGTTGTCCAAAGGACCACCCGTCACATCCCCACACTTAACCGTTGCTTGTCCCAAGCAACTCATCAACGTAGCTTCGAAACAAGTGATCAAATCAAGCCAAACAAATCATGCAATTTCTTTACCAACCCCTTTTTAATGCCCAAGCAATACACCCCTCACAAATTCTCTCCTCTCGGCTACAAGTGGAAACTAGCAAAGATAAGCTAGACACACACTAGGCAAACGGGTGGTTGCGCAATCATAAGCTTGTACCTGAATCAACTATACTCCTATAACGGGTCAAACATGAATGCAAATCAAAGGGGCTTAAAGGTTGTAACGTGGCTAGGTGTATGGGTAGGAAATGGAATATATATGAGTAGCGAAAATTCGACCCGGTCTTTTTATTACAACTACCAAAACAACTAACAAATGCATACTACTATATACAAGACAATGAAACCTTCTTTTTTTTTTTCATTTCATTTTTTTTTTTTTTTCAAGCACACAATACGATAATACACTAACCATGACTATTTCAAACTCATAAACTACTAATTATATCACTAATGCTATAAGACCGGGTCAAATTTGGGTACATTTTCAAGTAAGTAGCTAGGGGAAACAAATGATAGGCTTTAGGCACAAAATTGGGCAACTAAATGACCAAACCCCCGCCCCTCTCACTACCATGCTCATATATATAACTTATGAGGTCCAACCCCCCAAATCCCACACTCACTCACACAACCGACGAGGCTACCTAATGCCCTTGTCCTTTCTACATTCATGTCTAACAAAGATTCAAATTGCATTCAAGCACAAGTTCTAACACACCCCCACCCGTAGCCACTCTCATCAAAGATTATTTATATACACGTGTGGCTACAACTCTTACCAAGAATGAAAAGGGTAATAAGGGTTGCCGATGTATTGACTTGGGAATAAATTGGGGCGACAAGATTTCACATTGTTTTGCTCGGCTTAAAATTTTTTCAAAAATCTTCAAAAAATTTCCCCCCATCCCCACACTTGGGATACATTGTCCCCAATGTATGGTCTGGGAGGTTTTGATCACTACTTCAATCAACATCCACAAAAAGCTTCTCATCTCAAACCCCAAATTTCTTTTTTTTTTTTTCATTTTATAATTTTTTTTTTATGTTTTTCATTTTAAACACAACACCACCAACCAACCAAACCCAACAATCAATCATATGATCAATCAACACCCATCCTCCCACCATAATCAACATAAACCAACAAATATATACAAACTATACAAGAGAGAGAATACCACCTGATCAATAATAACGCGGTCCTGGGGGCCCAAAAATGGACGACATCATATCGCTCCATTCTCCAAACCCGAACGAGCCGCTACTGCTTCCCTCTTGTTGTTGTGGTCCCTCTTGCCGTCTTGGATCAAGCCACTGAGAATGGTGGAGTTGTGGAGTCGGATACGAAACGCTGCCATCATATGGTGGCAATGAGGCATAATCCACATGTTGTGGATCCTCAACCACCGGCCTCCCAGCATGCCAGTCCGCATGCATTCGCCTCATCTGATCATCGTGATATCGGTTATTCATTTCCACCTCCTGCGAATATGCGTGAGTCCGGTGCCATGATTCATTGCGGTCGAGGCTATGTTTAAGTGCCCGCTCAATACTAGCGCTATTCCGCGTGCCTTGATCAAATAACGACCTCTCCGGACCCGACCAAGTATCAAAGATGGCCGCCGGCGGGCGTTGGCTCTCGATCACCTCCTGCATTGAACCACTATAAGCCCACCCCGGCTCATATGGTTGCTGCGCATAGTCGTAAAATGTGCCACCATGACCACCATGAAAAGCCCCAAAACCAACATTTGCACCACCCGTTGGCTCGTCTGCGTAATCATCATCCCCACTCGGAATTAACTCTTCATCGCTTTCAGGTTCATCCGGTTCTCCCGGTAACAATTCCCTTGCACCTAATTTCAACGCCCTCCACCGTTGACCCTCCGATTTCAGCTTGTGATAACGTTCAGACGAAGTGTATGTCCAAACGTTTCCCAACCTATCTAAAGTAAAAGGCAAGTGCCTTTTCGTTAAACCGCGGTCTTCAGATGTGAGTGCCTTCTGCTGTTTCATTAGGCCCGTTATGATGCGGCAGTACGGGACAATGTCTCTCCCGTATTTGTTCCGACATATCCACAAATGGTGCATGATCAGGTAGCGGATTGGAAACCGTGGGGACCCGTGCATCAATGAGTACAGAACAGGTATCTCTGGAAACCTCACCTGTTCTTTATCCCCTCTCCTTGGGATGACATTAAGTAAACAGATCGTATGCAAGAGCTTGGCTTCTATCTTCAGATTTTTTCGGTATAACACGCCACCATACCTACCGGGCAAAAACAAATCAGCCAACATACTGTTCCATGTCACGTGCTTCTCGGGTTTGAGCAACAAGTCATCAAGCGTGGGAATCATGTATTCCCTAGCTGGAAGACTATCATATTTTCCCAACTTCTTCAAAGTATCAAATGACATTTCAACTGGTACCCCATGTACCGTCCCAATCAACTTCATTTGTGATGGCCTATAGAAGTTTTCACACTTAAGTGTTGCCATCCACTCCTGAATTTCAGTCAAAAACAAATTGCTCTTATCCTTATCCCAACACTTGAGTGCTCCTTCCCAACCCAAAGCACGGAACTTGTCATACACCCCGAACTGGCCCAACTGAGGCTCATCAACATCTCTTTCACAGATGAATGCGGCCGCTTTATTCTTTAACTTGTTCATGCAATCGTTATACAAAGTTGGCTGCCAAATTTCGGGTTGGTCATCCAATGACCCCGAATTCCACACCGGTTTATCTCTTGGGTCTAACTGCATCTCTTCTTCTTCCTCGCTTTCGCTTTCACTAACCCTACCAAGATATTGCCTCTTCTTCGATGGCTGCTCCTTCTCCTTGCCTTTGCCTCTTGACGAGGATGAACTTGAACCCGGCTTTTCCTTTGTCCTTGCCATTCCTACACACATGAAGAAACAACAAAATAACACAAAAATTAACATTCTTTTCACAAATCATCCCCACACTTGCTTGTTGCCATGGTTGTAGATGTTAGTGAACCCAAAATGTATCAAGAATTTTCAAAAATTGGGCATGGTGTCTCTACAATGTAGAACATCCCAAAAGTTCACTACTTTAACCATATTTCCTACATCTACAACCATCAACCATGTTCAATAACAATTTCATACTCATATCCTAGCAACAAGCAAGTGGGCAAAAACATATAACCTAAATCACCTTGTTTTTCACAATGCATCTCCATAATATAGTAAAATAAGTGTTCATACCTTGTTTCAAGATGAGAGGATGCTTGTGAAACTAAAAATCCCAAAACCCCCAAATTATCTCAACCTAGGGTTTCAAACTTCGACCCCAAAACCGCGTTTTCTCTGGAATTCCTCCTCACAATCACGAAGCTTGTGAAAAATTAGTCGATTTAGACCAAAACCCCACTTGATTTGGGCGAGTATTGAAGATTTGATGAAGAGAAGAAGGTGGAAGAAGAACAATGGAGTTTGTGGGTTCTTTGGAGAAGAAGAGGTGGAAAAGTGAAGAATGAATGAGTGGTTGGGGTTTAATCACGTGACAAGCTTGTTTATTTTCGGGTTTTTTATATTTTTTTTTTTTTTTTATAAATGCAGAACCCCAATCGACCGACATGTTTTTACTGCGTACCGTAATTTACGGTCTCACCGTAAATTACGGTGAGACCTGGATGTCAAAAATGTGCCGTAATTCAGGCTGTTTCCACCGTAAACCTCACCCAATTTTTTCACCACCGTAAATTACGGTATTACCGTAATTTACGGTAAACACTGGACTTCAATTTACACCGTAAAACAGAAGGTTTTCACCATAAAATTCCAAAAATGTTCAACATCCACCGTAAATTACGGCTCCACCGTAATTTACGGTGGATACTGGGCATGCACATTTTGACAAAACTTTGAAGTTTATGTTCCAATTTTTTTAGATTTTTTAAATTTTTCGATTTTTTATGTTTTTTAATTATTTCAAAAACTTGGAAAAATCACCCTACCCCCTCAAAAATCCCGTGTTGTCCTCAACACGATGTAAGAACAATTCGCGACCCGAACTTCCCCACACTTGTTTCGAACACGGACTTTAAGGAACTATGGCAATTATGCAACTATACTAACAAAACAAAACGAAACTACTATGTACACTATCACCAAACCTGGGCCTCTTACGATTGTTCCTCCTCAACCGGGTGTAGGATGTAGCCCGCTTTGTCAAGCTCCAAGTTATTGATGTCATTTCCTTCCAAGTACGGCTTCAAGCGGTGACCGTTCACCGTTTGTTGTTTCAACGTTTGCTCGTCTTGGATGTCCACATCACCAAATTGCCCAACTCTTCGAATAACATACGGACCCATCCACTTGCTTTTAAGCTTGCCCGCAAACATTTTCAACCGAGAGTTGTACAACCAAACCTTCTGACCCACTTCGAACGTTTTCTTGCGTAACTTCGCATCATGTACTTTTTTTAGCTTATCCTTATAAGCCGATGCGCATTCGTACGCCTCATCTCGAATTTCTTCTATCTCGCTCAATTGTAATTTCCGCAACTTACCCGCCTCGTCGTAATCCGCATTAACTGTCTTTATCGCCCAATGCGCCCGATGCGCCAATTCCATAGGCAAATGATTTTCGGTGATTCACACTATACCTTTTCAATGGCGACTAATGGCGACTCGGTGATTCACACTATACCTTTTCAATAATTTTCCAAAGTTAAAATTTTTGAAATGTGAACCACCGTCGCTTATAATGACCCGCGGAATTCCGAAGCGCGAGAAGATGTTGGATTGAACAAATTTACAAACAACCGAATGGTCGTTTGTTCGCGTTGCAATGGCCTCAATCCACTTCGAGACATAATCTACCGCCACAAGAATGTAAAGGAAGCCATTCGAATTCGGAAACGGACCCATGAAATCTATTCCCCATACATCAAATATCTCTACAACCAAGATTGGTTGTAGTGGCATCTCGTCCCTCTTCGATATGCTACCCATCTTTTGGCAATTTACACAATTCCGGGCGAATTCAATTGCATCTTTGAATATAGTGGGCCAATAAAATCCGCAAGATAGTACCCGATAACCCGTTTTATGCCCACTAAAGTGACCCCCGCAAGCGGACGAATGGGCATGCGTTAAAATTTCCAACACTTCCGTCTCGGGCACACATCTCCGAATAACTTGATCCGGACCGATCTTGAAAAGATCCGGCTCATCCCAGATATATTGCCTCACTTGGACCATGAATTGTTGACGGCGCTTTTTAGTCCAATGGGTCGGAATGGCCCCCGTGGCTAAGTAGTTAACATAGTGAGCGTACCACGGGGCAACGAAAGTAGACACGGCTAACAGTTGCTCGTCGGGGAAACTTTCATTAATTTCACTTACATCATCAGTCCCCTCTACCGGAATTCTAGACAAATGATCCGCGACTACATTCTCGCTTCCTTTTTTGTCTCGGATCTCTAAATCAAATTCTTGTAACAATAAAACCCATCGAATCAAACGCGGCTTCGCATCCTTTTTCTCCATTAAATACCGAACCGCACTATGATCGGAATAAACTACTACCTTGCTTCCCCAAATATACGAGCGAAACTTATCCAAAGCGTACACCACCGCTAGTAACTCCTTCTCGGTTGTGGTGTAGTTAAGTTGCGCTTCGGATAAAGTTTTGCTTGCATAATAGATAACCACCGGCTTCTTGTCAACCCGTTGACCCAAAACTGCACCAATAGTGGTATCGCTGGCATCACACATTATCTCGAATGGGTTTGACCAGTCAGGTGGTTGCAAAATGGGCGCCTTGACCAAATGTTCCTTCAAAACAGTAAACGCTTGCATACATTCATTAGTAAAGTCAAACGGGACATCTTTTAATAACAAATTACATAAGGGTTTGGTAATAACACTAAAACCCTTGATGAAACGTCGATAAAAACCCGCATGTCCTAAAAATGACCGTACACCCTTAACATTTTTAGGAGGTGGCAATGATGAAATTACCCGTATCTTTGCCTTATCCACCTCCATCCCCCTTTCCGAAATCACGTGTCCCAACACAATGCCCTCTTGCACCATGAAGTGACTTTTCTCCCAACTTAGCACCAAATTTTTCTCAACACACCTTTTTAAAACCTTTTCCAATTCGTTGAGACAAGCATCAAAAGTGGTGCCAAAAATGGAAAAATCATCCATGAACACTTCAAGCGACTCTCCAACCATGTCCGAGAAAATACTCATCATACATCGTTGAAAAGTTGCTGGAGCATTACACAACCCAAACGGCATTCGCCTAAAGGCAAAAGTGCCGTATGGGCATGTGAAGGTGGTCTTGTGTTGGTCATCCGGGTGTATGGCAATTTGATTATATCCCGAATACCCATCTAAGAAGCAATAATATTTTTGACCCGACAATTTTTCAATAATTTGGTCAATAAAAGGTAGCGGGAAATGGTCCTTAGAAGTGGCGGCATTCAGTTTTCTGTAGTCAATACACACCCGCCACCCGGTAACCGGTCGGGTGGCAATTTGTTCACCACTTTCGTCCTTGACTACTTGAATGCCGGCCTTCTTAGGCACAACCTGGGTGGGACTCACCCAAGCACTATCCGAAATCGGATAGATGATTCCCGCATCCAACCATTTAATTACCTCCTTTTTTACTACCTCCCTTAGGTTTGGGTTCAACCGCCTTTGAGCTTCTCGTGTCGGTTTGGCATCTTCGGTTGTGATAATCTTGTGCATGACGATGGATGGACTAATTCCTTTAAGATCGGCAATCGTCCATCCAATAGCACCCTTGTTCGCTTTTAACACCTCCATCAAGGCTTGCTCTTGTGCCACTTCTAAATTAGAGGCAATAATGACCGGCAAAGTGTCATTATCCCCTAAAAATACATACTTCAAGTGGCCCGGCAAATCCTTGAGCTCTAACTTTGGTGGTTCCTCCAACGATGGTTTTGTACCCGAATCGATTTCCACCGGTAGACCCTCGAATTGATGAGTCCATGGTGGTCTACCTTCTTTCATCGCCATCACATCTTGTGCCTCCTCTTCAACCCGTAGTGCATAAGCATGTACCTGTTCAGAAAAGTCACACAGGCAAATATCCAAACCATCCTCCTCATACTCATGCGGGTTGCATCCATCTACTATGTCTGCCATAAAACACTCATCAACACCATTAGCATTAGAATTGTTAGTGAAAACATTCAAACGCATTTTTCGATTTCCGAATGCCATATCAACCGTACCAAATCTACAGTCGATAATAGCATGTGCGGTGCTTAAAAATGGCCGACCCAAAATTATGTTCTGTTGTTGTTTAGGGTCCGCCGATGAGTAGTCCAAAACCAAAAAGTCCACCGGGTAGTAAAACTCATCAATTTTAACAATAACATTTTGAACCATACCCCGGGGCAACTTATGAGACAAATCGGCCAAAACAACCGTCGTCTCCACCCGTGCTAATGGACCAAAGTCATATTGGTCGTATAATCCCCCCGGTAAAATGCTAACTCCGGCTCCGAGATCTAGCAACGCCTTAGCCATTTGAAAATTACCAACTTGTACATTAATCAATGGCGTGCCCGGATCTTGGAGCTTAGGAGGAAGCTCCCCATTCAACACTGCACTCACTTGCCCGGTCAAATCTACCCGCTTAGGCACTTTTTTCTTGTTTTGCCTCTTTTGTGTGCATAATTCTTTTAAAAATTTTGCATAAGCGGGAACTTGTTTTATTGCATCAAGAAGTGGGAGATTTATTTTAACTTGTTTGAACATATCCCACATTTCCTCTTTTTGAGGACCCCTTGACACAATAACATTTTTCTTCCCCGGGTCAAGTAAAGCCGATGGAAATGGAACTTGACTCGGCTCACCCTCTATTTTTTCATTCTTTTCATTTTTACTTTTTTCACTTTCACCCAACCCCGGTTTTTTAATAGTTGTTTCTTTTGGTTTAACCGGTGCAAGTTCATCATCACTTTCCATTCCCGTGATGTCCTCAACCACCCCCTCGACCAATTCGGGTGACAAATTGGCCTTAAACTCTTTCCCACTTCTTAACACACTAACATGGTTAATATTAACATTACCTCGTGACGAACCATGTGAAGGGTTTACCTTTGTGTCGCTTGGAAGTTGACCCTTACCTTTCTTTAGTTCCGCCACATCGGTTGCTAATTGCCCCATTTGAGTCGTTAGTGACTGAATGCTTTTATCGCGAACCTCATCTTTTTGCATCCGCACTTCATCAAGTTGATTCCGCTTTTGCATTTCCAATTGCATGCTTTTAAGCATCTCCATCACCTCGTTTCCATCCGAAGATCCCCTTTGCTCTTGACCCGTTTGGTATTGTTTTTGATACCCTTGGTTATTTCCGCCCCGGTACCCACCTTGGTTATTATAGGATGGCCGTGAACCAAAATTACCTTGGCTACCTTGAAAATTTGGGTTCGCTTGATTTGACGGGTTCCCATATCTAAAATTCGGGTGATTCCTCAACCCGGGGTGGTAGGTATTAGAATTCATGTTGTTGTAGTTCCTACCACCTCCTCCTTGGCCTTGACCTTGGACCGCATGAACTTCCTCATATTGCCCTTCCAACATTCCTTGGCAATTTTCAGCCGCGTGACCTATTTCATTACACAAAGCACACACATCATAAATTTGATTAGTACTTTGAACATTACCTTCATCTATGGCATGCACTTGTGGTCGGTTAGTTGTTGGTCGGGCTCTCCTCGAAGCTTGGGCTTTCCTTTTTGATGTAGTTGCCATACTCTCCAAAAACTCCCAATCTTCATTTTCATAATTCGTTCCAAATGTCCCTCCGGTGATAGACATTAAATCCCGTGCATCTTCGGCACTTAACCCCTCATGAAAAGCGTTCATTAACTCCCATAACTCAATCCCATGATGAGGGCAGTTTTTAATCATCATGTTAAAACGCTCAAACGCCTCATGGAACATCTCACCGTGTTGTTGTTGAAAACTTCTCAACCCCTTCCGCGCATCATTGGTCTTTTGGGCGGTGTAGAATTCATCCAAAAAGGTTTGTTGCATCTCCCCCCATGTATATATTGATGCCGAAGGCAAAGTGTAAAACCACTTCTTTGCCTTATCCTCCAAAGAAAACTGAAATAAGACTAACTTGACTTCATCGGCCGAAAAACCTTGACTCCCAAAAGTGTTGCAAATTGAGTCATAGGCCTCTAGATGGAAATACGGCTCCTCCGTTGCTAACCCTTTATACTTCGGTAAACTTTGCAACGAGTTCGTTCTTACTTCAAAAGTTCTCCCTTGGTTGTTGTGGGG
This sequence comes from Helianthus annuus, assembly GCF_002127325.2. Taxonomy (NCBI): domain Eukaryota; kingdom Viridiplantae; phylum Streptophyta; class Magnoliopsida; order Asterales; family Asteraceae; genus Helianthus; species Helianthus annuus. Next base: position 9,016,801 of record NC_035439.2, read on the forward strand.
GATAACCACCGGTGAGGGGTTTTGAGTAATGATTGGCCTGAAATGTGCCTCTATTCCCCTTGCTTGTTCTCTAAGGTGTCTTCGTGGCACACCATACCTACCTCTCGGAATAATCGGCCCATTCGGTCTTGGTACTTGCCCTTGTGGTGCGATCGGTTGTTGAAACTGTTGTGGTCGCATCGGTGGGCGCTGAGGCGGTCTTTGAAATGGTTGTTGGTGTACATGTTGTGGCCGGACCTGTTGCAATGGAATCGGTTGTGGCATTGGTGGCCCTTGTGGTCTTGGCCGAATATGTTGTGGTATAAGTTGTTGATGTTGCATTCCACCAACACTCGCCATCCCTTGAGATTGATTCTGAACATACCCAAAATCCCCTTGATCACCATAATCTCCATAACCGTACCCATCTTCATCAAAACCTTCAAATTCCTCATAACCTTCATCATACCCATCTCCTTGAATTCCCGATGATTGCCCAAATGGAATAGTCGAGTATTGGAAACCCGATTGATTTGGTGGTCGATACGGTGTAGCATGGACAATAGACGAAATTGGTGCCATAGTATGGCCCGAATATGATGGACCCGCACCCGGGAAAAAATGGGATAATGGTGGTATAGTAGTGGAAGGGTTAAAGGTGACGGTTGGTTCTTCTTGGGTAGTAATGGGTTGTGTGGTGTTGGTTGGTGTAACCTGTTGAGGTATGGTGGGTTCGGTAGTATTTGGTGGAATGGTAGTGTTAGGTGAAGGTTGAGTGGATGTTGGTATGAATGATGAGGTAAATTCACCCGTAGTGGGTGGTGGTGGTGGTGGATCCATGTATCGAATTGGTGTAACTGGTGTTGTTGGTGAACTATTGATTGTATTTTCTCTTAGCAAAATTCTGTTTGCTCGCAAAGTTCGCTCAATTTCCGGATCAAACGCCAATGGTGATAGCTTGTGAGAGCTCCTAGTACGCATGCACCTATAAATACCTGCACACTAACACACCCCGCGTAAACCAGAAAAATAACAAACTTAAAACACAAACAAAAATAACACACGTTGCGCACTACTCCCCGGCAACGGCGCCAAAATTTGACGTGATGTCGTGGTCACAATCAAATTTAATCCCTAAACAACTGTAGTTAGTGGTAGTAGGGTATCGAACTCAGGGAGTATGTGGAAAATGTGTTGATTGTGTAGCTTTGTATTTATACTAAAATTAAACTAAATTGCAGAAAATTAAAATTCAAGATTGTGGATTGTTGTTTTATAAAACTAAATTAAGGACTAATTCAAATCAAAGTAGGTTGTAAACAATTAGGAGAGAACAATGATCACCCTAGGTTTCAGTTTCTTTAAACAATTGTGTGCAATTTCACTAGAAAGAGTTACATAGACATAACTCGTGTATGTGTGATTGAAGTGATAAAAGGGAACAAAGTACTCGGATTAGATAATGCGAGGTTGTTTCCCGATGACCTATTAACCAATAACCAACCCTAACCCTTCCCGTGATATCTCGGTTGCCAACGGCACCAAGAACGTACGATCAAGACTAGAAATTGTGATATAGATTAACGCACTACAAACAATCAAACACACACCATGACATTCAAGCAACGCAAAATATCATTCTAGAAATGCAGAAATTAACACACAAAAGTCTTAGAAACATTCACCTAGGATGATCACCGAAGAGTTTAGCCGGACATGGCTCGGTGAATCATCATCAACATTAATCTAGTGTTCATACGAATTAAAAACACAAACCGAATGTTTAGAATCGTTCACAAACCAAGCAAGTACTCCAAATTCGCTCCCAAAGTCTCCAAGAACCGTCAATGATGAGATAATCCCAAAAGACACACCCAAAACGAGTATATTGTGGCAGTTACACTTTTCACGTTCAGGCACCACCGTAAATTACGGCTCCACCGTAATTTACGGTGGTCATCAAAATGTTACGGTGGATCAAGCCTGATTTACGGTGCAAGATAAATGGGAAAATGGGTCACCGTAAATTACGGTAGTACCGTAATTTACGGTACCAAGCTATCTTCACTTCTTTGTTTTGTCTTGTGTTCTTCTCTCGACCCGTTTTCACCAAAGCATCCATAAGCATCCATAAGCTGCCTTTTATCCATCGCTTATCTCCTAATTTGCACCTGAAACATAAGCATCGTAGTTATCTAATTCAAGATAATTACACGGCTAAATGGAGGATTATTTCATGTTTTAACACACTTAAGGGTTGTCCAAAGGACCACCCGTCAATAGGATCAATTTGCATTTAAATTCAAGAGAGACTCCCTTTATATTCTCGTCTGAAGATCAATCAGGTATCTCTTTTCCTCTTTCTTCCTTCTCTTACTCTGTTTTTCTGTTTCTTTCCATCATTCTGCAAAGATGTTGCTCCGGAACTCCCCTCATAAGGATCCTAAGAAGAACAGCCCCTTGAAGGGTCAAGGGATCATCAAAGATTCTCCCACCGAGAGGTGCTGTTTTACCGATCCTCAGGTCGACAAAATCCGTCATTGTTTTCCGGCGAACACCATCTTCAAGTCTTTTACTTCTACCGCTTTGAGTGATTTTATCTCTGATGCTTGAAGGTGGTGATGCTGGCAAGGATCAGGGTGGAGAGGCAAGTGGAGCTGGTGGTGATGGTGCAGCGAAGGCTTGAGCTGCAGGATTGGGCGATGAAGGACACTTCTAGACATAGCCGGAGCCCAATTTTTTTTGTGGTTGTTGATGTTTTTAAACAATTATGGTCTGTAACTTTGAACAATAGTTTTAGGATTAAGGATCCAGGATCCTTCAGACAATAGGTAGGATTGCAAATGGTGGAGGGATCCTCTGTTTGGGGGATGAAGCCATTGTGATCCTGCCGCCTTTATATCCCTGCATAACTTTTGAACCTATTATCATAGACACCCTTTACCTACCCCAGCGGACGGGCCACGTATTGCTGGTAGATGCTCGGGGTAGGTAATTTTGACAACCTTTGAAGGGTTAATCCTTTCGTTTATAAATAAAATCTTAAACTTTTGTCGCTTATCTTGTGTTATTATCTTTTTTGTCCCTTTAATTCCCCATTGTTTTGATGTACATTCATTAAATAGGCAATTCTGAGTAAGTCAGATTGAAAACATTTAGGATATGATCCTTGATCAAATATCCTATAGTTGAAAAATCCCAAAGAGTAGTATATATTTTAAGGATCACAAGTTTAGTTGTCAAATTTCAAGGGTTACTCAAAGAAACAAAAAACAGTTAAGGATCATACCTGAGGATCCAAGTTAGGATCCTAACCTTTATTCAGGATAACCGTAAGTGAAATTTTAGTGGATAATAAGGATTAAGGATCCTTAATCGTTTAACTTTGAAAACCTGAAAAATAGAACATAACTTCGGGCTAAGCCAATATAAAAATAAGTTAGTAACTGGGGACATGCCCAAAGGATCACTTGGGACAAGCCCAAAGGATAACTGGGGACGAGCCCAAAGGATAACTGGGGACAAGCCCGAAGGGTAACTGGGGACAAGCCCGAAGGATAACTGGGGACAAGCCCAAGGATCGTATGTAAACTGGAGTATGGCCCTTACTGGCGACTATCCATACTTAGTGACATGAAAATGCCAAAACCTTAGCTAACGTGAAAACGTTAGAAACCTTAGGAACGGATGTATGGTACGTCTACCATTATACGTAGGATCCTAGATATAGCCAGTACGATGGGGTTATCAGCCCCGAAGGTGGGTACTGGTCCCAAAGACGTGAACTATACCAGGATCATCGTGCGCTACAGGCGGAAACTAGGGACAAGCCCAAGGATAGCTGGGGTTGAACCCAAGGATCTGAGATGCTTTTGAAGACTATCAATAATATGCTGAGGATACCTGGACTATCAGAACTCAAATTCTCGGGAGAGGAGGATGAAGGATACATGATCCTTATCCTTTGGTAAAAATAAGAAAATGGAATAGTTTAGGATTAGGATTTTACCAGAGTAAGGATTGTTGACATCATCGGGATCCTTCGAGGATGCTTTTCAATGTAAGGATCATATGTGCCATGAGGATCCTATTCACATGAAATATTTCTTTAAGTGAACAGCATTCCAGGCTCTAGGTAACAAATTTCCTTCCATGGTTAGCAATCTATATGCCCCCTTTCCTGCTTCAGCTTCAATCAAGTAAGGGCCTTCCCACTTTGGTGCTAATTTCCCGTCAGCAGGATTGATGGTATTTTGGAATGCTTTTCTCAATACCATATCCCCCACTTGGAATTTCCTTATCCTGACATTTTTGTTGTAAGCACCAGCCATTCTTTGTTGGTAGCTAGACATCCTTATCCTTGCCAAATCCCTGATTTCTTCAATAGTATCCAGGTCTTGAGCTAGGTTTGCAGCATTTCCTTCAGGATCACGAGTACTTGTTCTAGCAGTTGGAACCACCATTTCTGTTGGGATCACTGCTTCTGCCCCAAACACTAAAGAGAAGGGTGTTTGACCAGTAGCATTCTTGGGGGTTGTCCTATCAGCCCAAAGCACATAAGGCAATTCATCTGCCCATTTCCCCTTCTTGGATCCAAGTTTCTTCTTCAGATTGTTGATGATGATCTTGTTGGATGATTCTTCTTGACCATTAGCTTGTGGATGGACTGGTGTTGATGTTATCATCTTGATCCCCCAACTGTCACAAAAGTTAGTAGTCCTGCTCCCAATAGATCGGGAACCATTATCACATACAATTTCAGAAGGAATGCCAAATCTAGTTATAATGTTTCTTTTAATAAAGGATATAACTTCCTTTTCTCTGACTTGGGCAAAAGCTTCAGCCTCTATCCACTTGGAGAAGTAGTCAGTCATGGCAAGCGTGAATACTTTTCCACCAGGTGCCTTAGGGAGCTTGCCAACTATATCCATTCCCCATCTCATAAATGGCCAAGAGGATGGAATAGGATGTAGAAATTCAGCCGGCTGATGAAGGATATTGCTGTGTCTTTGACAAGGATCACACTTCTTAGCATACTCCACAGCATCCCTTTTCATAGTTGGCCAGTAGTATCCTGTCCTTAGGATCCTTGAGAATAATGCCCTGCCCCCAGTGTGGTTGCCACAGTCTCCTTCATGGAAGTCTTTTAAAACTTCTTGAACTTCAGGATCCTCGATACATCTTAAATATGGTCCTGCAAGAGATCGCTTATATAGCACATTATTTAAGATTGTGAATTGAGATACCTTAATCCTGAAAGCCCTAGGATTTTCTCCCATAGGAATCTCCCCGTGTTGTAAGTATCTCATGATTGGTGAGATCCATGATCCTGAATAAGATTGAGTATTCTCACTAGGGATCATTGCAGTATCCTCTTCTATTTCCATGGCCACCTGATTTTCAATAGAAGGAGCCAGGATATGGATGATGGGGATACTTATATCCTCTAGGATCTTCAAAGATGATCCTAGATTGGCCAATGCATCAGCTTCTGTATTTTCCTCCCTTGGTACCTGTGTTAAACTGAAAGAAACAAAGGAGAGTGCCAATTCTTTGACTATCTCTAAATATTTGGTTAGTTTTTCACCTTTAACAGCATAGGATCCATTAAAGTGATTAGTGATTAACAATGAATCCACGTATACCTCAAGATACCTGATCCCCATATGCTTAGCAATTTGTAAGCCAGCGATTAAGGCTTCATCTTCAGCCTCATTATTAGTGGCTTAGAACTCACAAGCTATGGAATGGGGTATTATGTCCCCCTGTGGCGATTTTAGTAGTATACCAAGCCCCGTACCTTTGACATTTGAGGATCCGTCAGTGTGTAGTATCCAAGGATCCTTAGTTTCATCCAGCTGCTGGACTTCCAATTCGGCTTCCTTTTGTAGATCACTACTGAAATCAGCCACAAAGTCTGCTAATGCTTGAGATTTGATGGTTGTTCTGGGCTCATATCTTATATCATGGGCACTAAGCTTTACTGCCCACTTAGCCATTCTTCCGGACATCTCTGGTTTCCTGAGGACATTCTTAATTGGAAAATTAGTTCTAACAACAATAACATGGGTTTCAAAATAATGTCTTAGTTTAGTAGATGCCATAATTAATGCAAGGATAAGTTTTTCAAGGTGTGAATACCTGGATTCAGCATCAAGTAAAGTCTTACTTACATAATAGACAGGATATTGTGTAACTTCATGATCCTTAACAAGGACTGCACTTACTGCTTTTGAGGATACCGCAAGGTATAAGGATAACACATCTCCTTTTTCTGGTTTCATCAATGCTGGTGCTGAGAACATGTATTCTTTTAGGGCTTGTAAAGCATTCTCATGCTTTTCAGTCCACTCGAATTTTTTTATTTTTTCTTAGGATATCATAGAATTCTTTACATCTTTCTGAGGATTTGGATATGAATCTGTTTAGAGCTGCTATCCTGCCTGTTAGCCTTTGCACATCCTTAGCGTTGGCAGGGGATTTGATATTCACTAAAGCTTTGATTTGTTCCGGGCTTGCTTCAATGCCCCTCTGGGTTACCATATATCCTAAGAACTTGCCTGCTTTAACACCAAAGTGACATTTTGAAGGATTAAACTTCATGTTGTAATTATCAAGGATATCAAATGCTTCCTCCAAGTCCTTAGGTGATCCTCAGCTTTCTTGGATTTTACAACCATATCGTCTATGTATACTTCCATAGTTTGTCCAATTTGATCTTTGAACATCATGTTTACCAGTCTTTGATATGTTGCACCTGCATTTCTTAATCCAAAAGGCATAGCAATATAACAATATAAACTGGTTGGGGTCATAAAGGCTGTATCCTCTTGGTCAGATGGCTCCATCTGAATTTGTTGGAATCCAGATGATGCATCCATAAAGGTTAACAGTTCATGCCCCGCTGTTGCATCCACCATGGAGTCAATGTGGGGTAATGGGAAAGGATCCTTGGGACATGCCTTATTCAAATCAGTGAAATCGACACATACCCTCCACTTTCCGTTTTTCTTTTGAACAACGACCACATTGGCTAGCCATTTTGGATACTTTACCTCTCTAATCATACCTGTTAGGGCTGGATTTTTATCATACATGATCCTTATACGTGATCCTAACCAGTGATCCTTGTTTCTTTGGCAGACAGTGATCCTCAGCAGGACTTCAGGATCAGGATCATGGACCATTGAAAGGATCCTCATGCTAACAGTAATCTTCGTTTAAAACAATGTTATTTTGCAGGAACATCTAGCAGGATACGCTCTTAGCATCATAATCAAGGGACGCGTCTTCACAATTATAGCATGAGCTTAATCAAAGATAGACGTTGCAAAGGATATGGAAACTCAGCTTGATTTAAGGGCGGCAATTTAGGCTAGATTGTCTTTTATTTCTAAAGGGGTAATGAGCTGATTATTAGTCTTTTTACCTAAAATAGGTCACCTACACTTGTATAAATACCACTCTTCCTCATTTGGAAGAACACACGACAATACACAACACAACTCTCGCACACTTAGACACTCGATACTATAGTGATCCTTGTACTCAGCTCATTATCATCCAACGTTGTAACTATATTTTTCTTATATTGAAGTTGGTGATCGGTAGTTGCCATCACCCGAGGTTTTTTATGCCGGAGATCATACATTGATCAAGGGCTTTTTCCTCGTATAAATCATTGTGTCTTTGCATATTTCTCATAGAAGTGATCCTTTACTTTTATAATTAACCAAGCATCATACCCCGTTTACATAAAGTTTGGTTACATTATCCTTGTGTGATTTTTGACCAAAACAGTTTGGCGCCCACCGTGGGGCAATTGGTGCTTCATTCATAAGAAAACCTTTTGTTCGAAATCATTTCAAAGAATTACATGGCTTCATCATTGAAAAACATGTCCACGGCGATGTCTGCAGTCACCTCGTCTCAGAACACTCTGCCTCCTCCACCGGCAGGATCCCAGAAGAATGCTGAGAAGAGACAAACTCCTACTAATTCTAAAACTCCATCTCCTTCTGCTATGAATTCTTATATTCCCAGTACTAGTGATGTATTTACTTTGATTTTGCAGATGAAGGATCGTATGCAGCGGCAGGATGAAACTAATGAAAGGATCCTCAGGGAAATTGGAGATCTCAAAAGACAGAAGAAAACGACAGAGGATCATTCCCCACTGATGCCCAAGTCTTTGAGCTTTGATACTCCAATGATTACTTCTCAGCCATCAGGAATTCCAGACGTGCAAATTATGGGAGAATCAAGAGGATTGCACCTCGGATCGACAGCAATGACTCAGGCATCAGGCTCACACTTTCAGCCGGCAGGACCCTATCCCCAGCATATAGAATCCTTCATGAATTCGGGAGCCTATCCGGGAGCACAGCAGTTTCAAGGATCCTACATTATTCCAGGATCATCCCAGGGTCAAGGGTCCTCCTTCGTTCCAGGATCATCCCAGGTTCAAGGATCCTCCTTCGTTCCAGGATCATCCCAAATACCAGGATCCTTCCAGATACCAGGATCCTTCCAGGTGCCAGGATCCCTAAAAAGTTTGCAAACAGGAAGTCTAGATGTCCATCAAGGGGACTTCATTCCAATGCAGACCATTGCTTCCACTGGTCCCTCCGTTGTTCCAGAATCCCAACAATATGGATTCCCTAACTTGAATCCAATGGGAGGTAACACTTTAAATAATTATCCTACCACTAACCATGGATTCATGCAGGATACAGGTGTCAATCATGCTATGGCCAGGGAATTGCAGAAACTAAAAGATATGATCTCAAGCGTTCCAGGGGTAGTTAAGCCTATCCCAGAGATTGCAGATGGAAGCCATAAGGTATCTTGCTTTGCACCACCAATTTGTGATGCAGAGGTACCCAAAAGGTTCCATATCCCTACTATGAAGCTGTATGATGGTACAACGGATCCAGAAGAGCACATAGCACAATACAGGGAGAGGATGGAGATCAATCCTATCCCAGAAAAATTGAAAGAAGCATGCCTATGTAAAGGATTTGGATCCACTCTTACTGGATCAGCTCTTAAGTGGCTGCTAAGTCTTCCCCCCTACTCTATTACTTCATTCGCTAATTTAGTTAATTTATTCAATAACCAATTCTCTTGTAGTAGAAAATTTGAAAGATTAACTAGTGATTTGTACAGGATAACTCAAAATCATAATGAATCATTAAGGGATTATATAACTAAATTTAGTAAAGAATCCTTGGACATTCCCAACTTGGATATGGCTACGGCTGTTGAAGCCTTCAAAATGGGACTGCTTAAGGATTCATTATTCTATGATGATCTTGTTATGACACCATGCAGGAATCTAGATGAAGTAAGAACTCGAGCACTCAGGTTCATCCGGCTAGAGGATGACAAGAGGATCCAGGAGAGACAAGTAGGTTCCTCAAAACAGGAGAAGCAAGGATCCTCCTTCAAGAACAACAAATTCAAATCCTACCATAGAAATGAGAACCAGAATGTGCATGCTGTTGACCAAGAAGAGGATGATGAAGATTATCCTCCAATCTCAGAATATTGTTTTTCCGTTGATAATCATGAACTGATCCTTGCAATGCAGAATCTAGGTGAAAAAGCTAGGTGGCCCAGGAAGAATGATAAACCATCCGGGACTAAAGACAAGTCAAAATGGTGTGCATACCATGAGGATTTCGGGCACCTGACTGAAGAATGCATAGCTTTAAGAAAAGAGATTGGATATCTATTAAGCAAGGGGCACCTAAAAGAATTGTTGGGAAGAAAAAAGCAAAGGACTCAGGATCCCTGAAAAGGCTCCAGCACCTCCGGCAAATGCACAAGTGATCAACTTTATTTCCGGAGGATCAGACATTTGTGGTACATCCTTCTCGGCCGCCAAAAGACATGCAAAGGAGTCAAAAATGGATAATGGAGAAAGACCTATTAGAACATCAAGCGTCTCAGAGGGGAAAATGATAACGTTTGATGAGGATGATCGCATTAACATTCAGGATCCTCATCATGATAGTTTGGTTATCACTCTCTTTATCTCTAACCATTTTGTCCGCAGGATCCTTATCGATGGAGGAAGCTCAGTAAACATTATCCAGCTTGATGTTCTGAAGAAAATAGGTATCCCAGAATCAGACATCACACCAAGATCCTCCGTGCTTGTAGGATTCAGTGGAGAAACGAAGAAAACTCTGGGGGACATCAAACTCCCAATCTACGTGGAAGGATTACATAATTATCAGAAATTTTGTGTTATTGACTGTTTATCTTGTTGCAATATAATCCTTGGCAGGCCTTGGATACATGATATGAAAGCAGTCCCATCCACCTACCATCAATGTGTGAAGCTCCCTAGCCCATGGGGAATAATCAAGATCGACAGTGATCAGCAGGAGGCTAAGGATTGTTATACCTCATCCATGAAGCCAACCTCGAAGCCAAGGGAGCAATAGCAATTACAGCATCCTCCGAGGAATGTCTTGGAGGCAAGGGAACAAGATGTGGACGAAATCCTCTTGGATCCTAGTGATCCTGAATCAAAAATCTATATCGGATCAGGGATCCTTGGCAAGATGAAAGAAGACTTAATATCCTTCCTCAAAAGAAGAAAATCTACCTTTGCTTGGAAACATGAAGATATGACAGGTATATCTAAGGATATTATTACTCACAAACTTGGCATTGACAGGTCTATCAAACCAATCCATCAAAAAAGGAGGAAGTTTGCACAAGAAAGGAATGCCATTATCCAAGAAGAAGTAGAAAGACTACTTCGAGCAGGTATGATTAGAGAGGTAAAGTATCCAAAATGGTTAGCCAATGTGGTCGTTGTCCAAAAGAAAAACGGAAAGTGGAGGGTATGTGTCGATTTCACTGATCTGAATAAGGCATGTCCCAAGGATCCTTTCCCATTACCCCACATTGACTCCATGGTGGATGCAACAGCGGGGCATGAACTGTTGACCTTTATGGATGCATCATCTGGATTCCAACAAATTCAGATGGAACCATCTGACCAAGAGGATACAGCCTTTATGACCCCAACCGGTTTATATTGTTATATTGCCATGCCTTTTGGACTAAGAAATGCAGGTGCAACATATCAAAGGCTGGTAAATACGATGTTCAAAGATCAAATTGGAAAAACTATGGAGGTGTACATAGATGATATGGTAGTCAAGTCAAAGAAAGTTGAGGATCACCTAAGGGATTTGGAAGAAGCATTTGATATCCTTGATAATTATAACATGAAGCTCAATCCTTCAAAATGCCACTTTGGTGTCAAGGCAGGAAAATTCCTAGGATATATGGTGACTCAAAGGGGAATTGAAGCGAGTCCGGAGCAAATTAAAGCACTAGTAAACATCAAGTCCCCTGCCAATGCTAAGGATGTGCAAAGGCTAACAGGCAGGATAGCAGCTCTGAACAGATTCATATCAAAATCCTTAGAAAAATGTAAAGAATTTTACGATATCCTAAGGAAGAACAAGAAATTTGAATGGACGGAGAAACATGAGAATGCTTTACAAGCCCTTAAAGAATATATGTCCTCAGCACCAGCATTATCAAAGCCCGAAAAAGGAGATGTGTTATCCTTATATTTGGCGGTATCCTCAACCGCTGTAAGTGCTGTCCTTGTTAAGGATCACGAAGGTACACAATATCCTATCTACTATGTAAGTAAGAGTTTACTTGATACCGAATCCAGGTACTCACACCTCGAAAAACTTATTCTTGCATTAATCATGGCATCAACTAAGCTAAGGCATTATTTTGAAACCCATACTATTGTTGTTAGAACTAACTTTCCAATTAAGAATGTCCTCAGGAAACCAGAAATGTCAGGAAGAATGGCTAAGTGGGCAGTAAAGCTTAGTGCTCATGATATAAGATATGAGCCAAGAACAGCCATTAAATCCCAAGCACTAGCTGACTTTGTGGCTGATTTCAGTAGTGATCTACAAAAAGAAGCAGAATTGGAGGTCCAACAGCTGGATGAGACCAAGGATCCTTGGATACTACACACTGATGGATCCTCAAATGTCAAGGGCACAGGGCTCGGGATACTACTAAAATCGCCACAGGGGGACATAATACCCCACTCCATAGCCTGTGAGTTCCAAGCAACTAACAATGAGGCTGAATATGAAGCCTTAATTGCTGGCTTGCAAATTGCTAAGGATATGGGGGTAAAATATCTTAAAGTATATGTAGACTCATTATTGATCACCAATCACTTTAATGGATCCTATGCTGTTAAAGGTGAAAAACTAACCAAATATTTAGAGATAGTCAAAGAATTGGCACTCTCTTTTGTCTCTTTCAGCTTGACACAGGTACCAAGGGAGGAGAACACAGAGGCTGATGCATTGGCCAACCTAGGATCATCCTTGAAGATTCCAGAAGATATAAGTATCCCTATCATCCATATCCTGGCTCCTGCTATTGAAAATCAGATAGCCATGGAAATAGAAGAGGATACTGCAGTGATCCCCAGTGAAGAAGCTCAATCTTATTCAGGATCATGGATCTCACCAATCATGAGATACTTTGCAACACGGGGAGATTCCGATGGGAGAAAATCCTAAAGCTTTCAGGATTAAGGTATCTCAATTCACAATTTTGAATAATGTATTATATAAGCGATCTCTTGCAGGACCATATTTGAGATGTATTGAGGATCCTGAAATCGAAGAAGTATTGAAAGATTTCCACGAAGGAGATTGTGGAAACCACACTGGGGGCAGAGCATTGTTCTCAAGGATCCTTAGAACAGGATACTACTGGCCAACCATGAAAAGGGATGCTGTAGAGTATATCAAGAAGTGTGATCCTTGCCAAAGACACAACAATATCCTCCATCAGCCAGCTGAATTCTTACATCCAATACCATCCTCTTGGCCCTTCATGAGATGGGGAATGGATATAGTCGGCAAGCTTCCTAAAGCACCTGGTGGAAAAGTATTTATGCTTGCCATGACTGACTACTTCTCTAAGTGGATAGAAGCTGAAGCCTTTGCTCAAGTCAGAGAAAAGGAAGTCATATCCTTCATTAAAAGAAACATTATAACTAGATTTGGCATTCCCTCCGAAATTGTATGAGATAATGGTTCCCAGTTCATTGGAAGCAGAACCACTAACTTTTGTGACAGTTGGGGAATCAAGATGATAACATCAACACCAGTTCATCCACAGGCCAATGGCCAAGCAGAATCATCCAACAAGATCATCACAACAATCTGAAGAAGAAGCTAGGATCCAAGAAGGGAAAATGGGCAGAGGAGTTACCTTATGTGCTATGGGCTGATAGAACAACTCCCAAGAATGCCACGGTCAAACACCTTTTTCTTTAGTATTTGGGGCAGAAGTAGTGATCCCAACAGAGATGGTGATCCCAACTGCTAGAACAAGTGCTCGTGATCCTGAAGAAAATGCGCAATCCTGGCTCAGGATTTGGATACTATTGAGGAAATCAGGGATCTGGCTAGGATAAGGATGGCAAGCTACCAACAAAGAGTGGCTGGTGCTTACAACAAAAATGTTAGGATAAGGAAGTTCCAAGTCGGAGATATGGTGTTGAGAAAAACATTCCAAAACACTATTAATCCTGCTGACGGGAAGTTAGCACCAAAGTGGGAAGGCCCTTACTTAATTGAAGCTGAAGCAGGAAAGGGGGCATACAGATTGCTAACTATGGAAGGAAACTTGTTACCAAGGCTGGATTTCTATCATACGTGATCCTTATACGTGATCCTAACCAGTGATCCTTGTTTCTTTGGCAGACAGTGATCCTCAGAAGGACTTCAGGATCAGGATCATGGACCATTGAAAGGATCCTCATGCTAACAGTTACCTTCGTGTAATACAACATTATTTTGCAGGAACATCTAGCAGGATACGCTCTTAGCATCATAATCAAGGGACGCGTCTTCACAATTATAGCACGAGCTTAATCAAAGATAGACGTTGCAAAGGATATGGAAACTTAGCTTGATTTAAGGGCGGCAATTTAGGCTAGATTGTCTTTTATTTCTAAAGGGGTAATGAGCTGATTATTAGTCTTTTTACCTAAAATAGGTCACCTACACTTGTATAAATACCACTCTTCCTCATTTGGAAGAACACACGACGACACACAACACAACTCTCACACGCTTAGACACTCGAAACTATAGTGATCCTTGTACTCAGCTCATTATCATCCGAAGTTGTAACTATATTTTTCTTATATTGAAGTTGGTGATCGGTAGTTGCCATCACCCGAGGTTTTTTATGCCGGAGATCATACATTGATCAAGGGCTTTTTCCTCGTATAAATCATTGTGTCTTTGCATATTTCTCATAGAAGTGATCCTTTACTTTTATAATTAACCAAGCATCATACCCCGTTTACATAAAGTTTGGTTACATTATCCTTGTGTGATTTTTGACCAAAACACCTTCCAAATGCTGAAGAGTGCAATTTATACAAGTGTGTGTGGTTGTATTTTAGGCAAATCACCTAACTACTAGCTCGTTACCCCTTTAGAAATAGAAGTAAATTTAGCCTAATTAATTGCCCTTGAATTGTGCTGAGTTTCCATATTCTCCATAACGTCCATCTTTGATTATGCATGTGCGAAATTAGCGTGACAGATTCCTTGTTTACGTTGCTAAGACCTGGTCCAACTCGTAATTCCTGCAAAACAACATTAAATCCAAAGAGAACAATCATTAGTATGAGGATCCTTAGGATGATCCATGATCCTGATCCTGGAGCTCTTCTGAGGATCACTATCTGCCAAAGAAACAAGGATCACTTGTTAGGATACCAAGTAAGGATCATAGGTCATAAAAATCCAGCCCTAACAGGGACATTAAACTCCCAATCTATATCGAAGGCCTACATTCTTATAAAAAATTTTGTGTTATTGACTGTTTATCTTGTTGTAATGTTATCCTTGGCAGGCCTTGGATACACGATATGAAGGCAGTCCCATCCACCTACCATCAATGTGTGAAGCTCCCTAGTCCTTGGGGAATAGTGAAGATTGATAGCGATCAGCAGGAGGCTAAGAACTGTTACACTTCATCGATTAAACCAGCCTCAAAATCAAGAGAGCAATAGCAATCAAAGTATCCTCCAAGGGATGTCTTGGAGGCAAGAGAGCAGGATGTAGTAGAAATCCTCATGGATCCTGATGATCCTGAATCTAAGGTCTATATAGGATCAGGGATCCTTGGCGAGATGAAAGAAAACCTCATATCCTTCCTCAAAAGGAGGAGAACTACCTTTGCATGGAAACATGAAGATATGACAGGTATATCTAAAGATATCATCACTCACAAACTTGGCATTGACAGGTCATTCAAACCAATCCAGCAGAAAAGGAGGAAGTTTGCACCAGAAAGAAATGCCATTATCCAGGAAGAGGTAGAGAAATTGCTCCGAGCAGGTATGATTAGAGAGGTCAAGTATCCAAGATGGATGGCCAATGTGGTTGTTGTTCAAAAGAAAAACGAAAAGTGGAGGGTATGTGTCGATTTTACAGATTTAAATAAGGCATGTCCCAAGGATCCTTTCCCATTACCCCACATTGACTCCATGGTGGATGCAACGGCGAGTCATGAACTGTTAACTTTTATGGATGCTTCATCTGGATTTCAACAAATTCAGATGGAACGATCTGATCAAGAGGATACGGCCTTTATGACTCCAACCGGTATATATTGTTATATTGCTATGCCATTTGGACTAAGGAATGCAGGTGCAACTTATCAAAGGCTGGTGAATATGATGTTCAAGGACCAGATTGGACAAACTATGGAGGTTTACATAGATGATATGGTGGTAAAATCCAGAAAGGCTGAGGATCACCTAAGGGACTTGGAGGAAGCATTCGATATCCTTGACAAATATAACATGAAACTTAATCCTTCAAAATGTCACTTTGGTGTTAAAGCAGGAAAATTCTTAGGATACATGGTGACAAAGAGAGGCATTGAAGCCAGCCCAGAACAAATCAAAGCTTTAGTGAATATCAAATCTCCTGCCAATGCTAAGGATGTCCAGAGGCTAACAGGCAGGATCGCAGCTTTGAACAGATTCATATCCAAATCCTCAGAGAAGTGCAAGGAATTCTACGATATCCTAAAGAAGAACAAGAAATTTGAGTGGACTAAGAAGCATGAAAGTGCCTTAAGATCTCTCAAGGATTACCTATCCTCAGCC